>NC_050572.1:24807533-24975033 GCF_013265735.2 Oncorhynchus mykiss
TATAACAAGACTTTGATTTTTATTTTTTTTAAGAAAAAAAGTGTTTTAATTTTGAAATGATGAAAAATATGTATAATATTCCACCCATGAGCACACTAGAGGGTGTTTAGTCATTTGACTGCAGGAAAGGGCTACAAGTCTAATGCTGTGTGCAGCTCGTTAAATCTGTGTTGGTTTGAATCCAGCGCTAGACCTTAACCTACCGTATGATGATCCTGCTTACAAAAGCAGAGATACTTGTTAGGTTATGGGCCCCGGTCAAAAGTAGTGCACTATATAGGGAATAGGGTGCCATTTGGGACGCAACCATTGAATGCAAACCACTCATGTGTTCCTGTGAGGTAAAACAAGATAATTGATCCAAGTTCTGATTTAGATAGTACAGTGTTTTGGAATGGTGCGATCGTTAATCACATGAATCTCTTGAAGCGGTAAGCGATCGGATTATATAATAGGTCAGGTTGTTTACTCCTGCAGGAGAGTAAGTATTATCCACCTGATTCAGCACTTCTCCACAGAGGCTCCTCTGTTTAGCTCAGTGGGTTTGTTTTTTCCTTAACGTGCCTATAGGGGAGTTTATGAATGTTGCAGAAAATAGACATTGGCCAGATGGCAAACAGACAGGCAGGCCGCTACAGGTAGCATTGGGTTGGTATGTTAAAATGGATGAGCCCACAGAATGCCCCAGAAGGAATTGTACCTGGTCCATCTCATCTCTGGAAGATGTGTCTCCTGATGTGCCACAGACCTGTGTTCAAATACTATTTAAAATATTTTATATAATTTTTTAACATTCAAGCCCAGATAAAATATTTCAAATGATTTGGAATGATATTTGAATCCAGGTCTGATGTGCATACAGGCCCCTGGGAGGGTCTGGATGGCATTCAGCAGGGGAGTTGAGCCACGGTTTGGAAGAGACAAGATGTTTTAAAGAATGTATGTTTTCTTCTGTTAAATGAACGGCGTAGTTTAATGGTCGTCGGTGTCAGATGACGCAACAAACAGCAAACGCATGTCTGGTGCTGTAAAGAACAGAACACACACACACAGCACATGCCTAGAACAGAACACCGCTGTATGAGGAAAGGACAGCATGAGAAAGACGACTTGACAGCTGAGTAATGAAATTGTCTTGTGTTCCTGTGGTCTGGTGTTTGTGTGTGTCAACCCTGGACAAAATGTGCAGCTTGGCAGCGAAGTGGCAGCTTGGCCTCTTGACTACCGACAGCAGCACCAAGGCTATGTCCCAAATGGCACCCTATTCCCAAATGGGCTCATAGGGCTATGTCAAAAGTAGTGCACTATGTAGAGAATAGGGTGCTATTTGGGACACAGCACAAGCATCTGAAATGGTTTAGCACAACCTCAGATAGTCAACCCAGCATGTTCTCAGGACCATCTTAATGATTCTTACATTTTTATCAAGATCACAGAAAAATGCTAAAGAGAGAGCTTTGCCCAAACACAAACACGGCTTCTTCTTTCTGCTAGCCTGTACATGTTTGAACATAATTGCTGCATTTCTGGTTTGTTTTCTTTACAATGTACTGTACCAACCGATGTGATGTGGTCTGGGAGGTGTAGGGTTCTTAATTTGACCACCCTGTTGCAGGATAACTTTCAATGCAATGCATTTGGATTTCCACTTAGAAATTTCAGACTTGATTTTCCCTGATGAAAATAATAATAATTCACATTTCCTGTTTTAGGATCTTCATTTGAGCCAGTTTGCTACATCTGTATAGTGGTGAGGCTTTGTTGATTGAACTGGTAAGACCTGATTCAGGTCTCTTCTCATTTCTGTTCCTGAAGTTGTCTGTAGTGACATACATTACCATGGCTCTTGTAGTAGTGACATGTACAGTACCAGTCAAAAGTTTGGACACTTACTCATTCCAGGATTTTTCTTTATTTGTACTATTTTCTGCATTGTAGAATAATAGTGAAGACATCAAAACTATGAAATAACACATATGGAATCATGTAGTAACCAAAAAGATTCTTCAAAGTAGCTACCCTTTGCTTTGATGACAACTTTGCACACTCTTGGCATTCTCTCAACCAGCTTCGTGAGGTAGTATCCTGAAATGCATTTCAATGAACAGGTGTGCCTTGTTTAGTTAATTTGTGGAATTTCTTTCCTTCTTAATGCGTTTGAGCCAATCAGTTGTGTTGTGACAAGGTAGGGGTGGTATACAGAAGATAGCCCTATTTGGTAAAAGTCAAACTCCATATTATGGCAACAGCAGCTCAAATAGGCAAAGAGAAATGACAGTCCGTCACTACTTTAAGACATGAAGGTGAGTCAATGCAGAAAATTTCAAGAACTTTGAAAGTTTCTTCAAGAGCAGTCACAAAAACCATCAAGCGCTATGATGATACTGGCTCTCATGAGGACCGCCACAGGAAAGGAAGTCCCAGAGTTACCTCTGCTGATAAGTTCATTGGAGTTGACTGGACCTCAGGTTTCAGCCCAAAGTAATGCTTCTCAGAGTTCAAATAACAGACACATCTCAACATCAACTGTTCAGAGGAGACTGCGTCAATCCGTCCTTCATGGTTGAATTGCGGCAGAGAAATCACTACTAAAGGACACCAATAAGAAGAGACTTGCTTGGGCCAAGAAACACGAGCAATGGACATTAGACTGGTGGAAATCTGTCCTTTTGGTCTGAGTCCAAATTGGAGATTTTTGGTTCCAACCGCCGGGTCTTTGTGAGACGCAGAGCAGGTGAACAGATGATCTCCGCATGTGTTGCTCCCACCATGAAGCATGGAAGAGGATGTGTGATGGTGCTTTGCTGGTGACAGTCTGATTTATTTAGAATTCAAGGAACACTTAACCAGCATGGCTACCACAGCATTCTGCAGCGATACGCCATCCCATCTGATTATGCAGTTAGTGGGACTATAATTTATTTTTCAACAGGACAATGACTCAAAACACACCTCCAGGCTGTGTAAGGGCTATTTGACCAAGAAGGAAAGTGATGGACTGCTGTATCAGATTACCTGGCCTCCACAATCACCCGACCTCAACCCAATTGAGATGGTTTGGGATGAGTTGGAACCGCAGAGTGAAGGAAAAGCAGTCAACAAGTGCTCAGCATATGTAGGAACTCCTTCAAGACTGTTGGAAAAGCATTCCTTATGAAGCTGGTTGAGAGAATGCCAAGAGTGTGCAAAGATGTCATCAAGGCAAAGGATGACTACTTTGAAGAATGAAAAATATTAAATATATGTGAATAAACACTTTTGTTTTTGGTTTCTACGTGATTCCATATGTGTTATTTCATAGTTGTGATGTCTTCACTATTATTCTACAATGTAGAAAATAGTCAAATTAAAGAAAAACCCTTGAATAAGTAGGTGTCCAAACTTTTGACTGGTACTGTACATTGCCACCCTTTGGCCTATACAGAAATACATTGGCCTGGTGTTCAGCAGTGTGTATGTAGGTAAAATAAGTAAGCCTTGCCCGAGCCAGAATGGCCCACAGGACAGCAGCCTCCCACTGTGCACAGACATCAATTCAACATCTATTCCATGTTGATTCAATGTAATTTAAACTAGTGTGTGCTGTTTCTGTAACGTGAGGCAGCTTGTACACGTTTCATCAGAGCAGAGAATCTTGTTTCTCATGGTGTGAGTCCTTTAGGTGCCTTTTGGAAAACTCCCAAGTGGGCTGTCATGTGCCTTTTAATGATGAGTGGCTTCCATCTGGCCACTCTACCATAAAGGACTGATTGGTGGAGTGCTGCAGAGATGTTTGTCCTTCTGGAAGGCTCTTCCATCTCCACAGAGGAACTCTGGAGCTAAGCGTCACGTCTGAAGAAAAACCTGGCACCATCCCTACGGTGAAACATGCTGCAGGGATGTTTTTCAGCGGCAGGGACTGGGAGACTAGTCAGAATCGAGGGAAAGATGAACGGAGTGAAGTATAGAGAGATCCTTGATGAACCTGCTTCAGAGCACTCAGGACCTCAGACTGGGGTGAAGGTTAATTTTCCAACAGAACAATGACCCTAAGCAGACAGCCAAGACGATGCATGAGTGGCTTCGGGACAAGTCTCTGAATGATCTTGAGTCGCCCAGACAGAGCCCGGACTTGAACCCGATCAAACATCTCTGGAGAGACCTGAAAATAGCTGTGCAGCGACAGTCCCCATCCAACCTGACAGAGCTTGAGAGGATCTTCCGAGAAGAATGGGAGAAACTCCTCAAATGCAGGTGTTCCAAGCTTGTAGCGTCATACCCAAGAAGACTCAAGGCTGTAATCTTTGCCAAACATGCTTTAACAAAGTACTGAGTAAAGGGTCTGAATCCTTATGTAAATGTGATATTTCCGTTTTTTTATTTTAAATTTGCAAAAATTTCTAAACCTGTTTTTGCTTTGTCAATGTGGGGTATTGTGTGTAGATTGATGGGGAAAAAACAATTTAATGATTTTTAGAATAAGGCTTACCGTAACAATGTGGAAAACGTCAAGTCTGAATACCTCCCCAATGCACTGTATATGGATGCTTTATAAAGCCAGACACATTTGTGGACGCAATTAAGTTGGTTTCCTCTCTCCTCATTTTTCTTAGACAATTAAGGCAAGGGCTGTTTTCTCATCTCTTAATTCTGATTTTGCTTCTGCCGCGTTGTTCTGAACACCAATATTATGGGTAACTTTGCAATTATGCACGTAGCAACATGGTCTAGAAAAAGGCACCAATTCAACAGCACAGTGATGCGTTTCAGAACCGCGGACAGCGACCATTATCCAATGCGTGAGAAAGCTAATTTGTCCTAAAAAAATAATATTTTTTGTGTTGCACTATTGTTCTTACGTTATATAACCATAAACAATTTCAGTAGCCTATGTCTTAGACTGCAGGACTGTGCCATACCCACTGCCTCAACAATAGATCAGTCCACTCAGACCGCATCGAATCAGATAGGTGTCTTGTACATCAAGGTTATTTATTTATTTGTTTTTTGCTACTGTTTGACTAAAGAAATCTCAGTTTACCAACAGCCTATCGACCAAAGAATTGAATAGTCGACTAAATAGTCAGCCCTAGTCCATAAAATGTTTTAAGCTTTACGTAGAAGCCTAAGTGTTGTTGTCCATTAGTTTACTCCAATTAGTGAGGTGTGGTGGGGTAAAATAAAAAAAAGGCAGGGATTGATAGATGGGTAACAATAACTAAGCAGACATTGAATATCTCTTAAGCATGGTCAAGTTAATAATTATACTGCGGATTATATTTAAATCACCCAGACACAAGATAGTCACCCTTCTGAAATGAGCTCCAAGACAGGAACGAAACTGCTCAGGGATGTTACCATGAGGCCATTGATGTTTTTAAAACTGCTACTGAATTCAATGTCTGTGATGGTAGAAAACTGAGGATGGATCAACAACATTGTAGTGACACCACAATAATGACCTAAATGACAGAGTGAAAAGAAGATACACATTTACAGAATAAAAATATTCCAAACATCTTGTGTGCAACAAGGCAGTAAAGTAATACTCCAAGAACAACACAGCAAAGGAATACACTTTTTGGCCATAAATGCAAAGTCTTATGTTTGGTTCAAATCCAACAAATCACTGAGTAACTGCCTCCTTATTTTCAAGCATGGTGGTGGCTGCGTCATGGTCGGGGTATGCTTGACATCGGCGAAAACTGGTGTGTTTTTCAGGATAAAAAAAAACGGCATGGAGCTATGAACAGGCAAAATCTGAGGAAAACCTTCTTCAGTCTGCTTTACTCCAGAGACTGTGAGAGGAATTCACCTTTCAGCACGGCAATAACCTACAACACAAGGCCAAATCTATGATGAAGTTGCTTACCAGGAAGACAGTGAATGTTCCTGAGTGGCCAAGTTACAGTTTTCACTTAAATCTGCTTGAAAATCTATGACAACTTAAAATTCTTCAAGTATCTTGACGGAGCTTGAATAATTATTTAAAACAATAATGGGCAAATATTACACTCCAGGTGTGCAAAAATCTTAGACTTACCCAAGAAGACTCATAGCTGTAATCGATGCCAAAAGGGTTTTTAACATGTATTGATTTAGGGAGCTAAATACTTATGCCACGACTATATTTTAGTTTTTAGTTGTTTTTTACTTTGACATTACTGTATTTTGTGTAGATTGTTGGCAAAAAAATTAAAATGAAATGTATCTTAATCCCACTTTGTAACAATAAAATGGGAAGAAATCCCAAGGGTCTGAATGCTTTTGCAAGGCACTGTACATTACCATCACTACATAATCTGAGATTAAATTGCTACATGATTTGCCATTTTAGAGGAACGGAAACTAGGAAAGAGTCGGTGGTTGTAATTGATTAAAAATATAAAAAAGTATGGATTTCAGAGACAGGCATGCAACAGAAGAGGACAAACATGGGTAGGGGTGCACAGTAAAGGGTTCAAAAAAGTTTAAACATTTTAAAGAATCTTTTGTGTTGCACCATTGTCCACATAGCTAGTTGAAGGTTCATTTCAAAAACTCTAGTCTGCGTTTAACTTCGTGGAGCAGTTGAGGCTCTTGGCTAAGGGAATAGGGTGCCATTTGAGAAGCAGCCATGACCTCCATAATTCAGTACAACATGCAACTCTGAGCCAAATTCCATCTGCTCATTTGCTGGATGAACTGTGGTGTGTTGTAAGCTGATTGGCTGACTGGGGTTCTACTCGCAGCTGTCAGAAGCAACTGTTTAGCAACCACACAGTATAGAGACAGTAAATCTCCTTGCAACAACAGTGGTCAATGCTGGCTGGAAGAGCTTTCTTTCTGCAATGCTTGGCTGCCAATCCTGCACATTGCAGACCTGGGTTCGAATAATATTTGATCTAATTTCAAATACTTAACACTTGGAGCGCGAGAATTCCATAACTGCTAGAATTGCCATGATGGTCATTCTGACCATTTTAATATTTCAATTGTGTAAATTTCAATGGTATATTCCAATTCCTAAATTAATGCATTTATTATGTTAAAATAAGTCATAAGAAACCTCACGATACCAAACGATGTTGAAACTAATTTCACACATATAATAATAGATGTGGCCTTAAGATACAATTGATAATATTGTTAATTTAAAAAATTGAGAATGAAAAGAATGATGGCCAGTGCAGCATCCATTGACACGAAGGGAACAGAGCTTAACAAACAGTCCATGTAGGCAAGACGTTTTGAGGAGATTCTACAGTTTCTAATGAACCTAGTTTTGCCAAAAAAACTCTCAAAATTGCACGGATGGGCACTGTTTCAAAATATAACTAGAATAAACACGGCTCACACGTTCCTCATGAGTACTGGCGACAATCAGCAATAGTCATTTGGGAAAAATATCCTTTCTATTTTATTCTGTTATGTCCCATAATATCCTTACTGTAAAATACACACTGAGTGTACAAAACATTAAGAACACCTGCTCTTTCCATATCTGAATCCAGGTGTGATCCCTTATTGATGTCACTTGTTAAATCCACTTCAATCAGCGTAGATGAAGGGGAGGAGACAGGTTAAAGAAGGATTTTTAAGATTTGAGACAATTGAGATGTGGATGGTGTATTTGTGCCATAAAGAGGGTGAATGGGCAAGACACAATATGTAAGTGCCTTTAAACGGGGTTTGGTAGTAGGTGCCAGGCGCACCGTTTTGTGTCAAGAACTGCAACGTTGCTGAGTTTTTCGCGCTCAACAGTTTCCTGTGTGTTTTAAGAAGGGTCCACCATCCAAAGGACATCCAGCCAACTTGGCACAACTGTGGGACACATTGGGCCAGCATCCTTGTGGAATGCTTCCGACACCTTGTAGACTCCATGCCCTGACGAATTGAGGCTGTTCTTAGGGGGGGATGGTGCTAAACATAGCATCTCCAGGACTCCATGCATACAAACCACTGATGAGCATCTTTGGAACATCTACCTTTTAAAAAAAGTCTAAAATCAATTTAATATACACCATCACAATACATCCATGATTTATTTTATTCAGCTCTAAAGAAACATTATGATATGAAGAAAATGTATTTCAGAAGAACAGAATATGAGTTTGTCTACTGTATGTTATCTGGCTATGTTCCATGCCATAGACTGTAGGCTAGTTCAGTTAGCAGACAAGATATGTCCCATGGCATTATTTTATATTATATGATTTTATAGTAAGAAGAATATTATTGAACTTAGCTGAATAAAATAGAAAGGATATTTATCCCATTCCGGAGCGAGTGTGCATATGAAGTGGCTATGTTGAGTGTAATAGTGATCATTTGAAACAGGTCCTATAGTGAATGGAGGCCGCTTTCCTTCACTCATGCTGGGTAGGCTACTCCAGTTAGTTCCCTCCACCCCTCAACCACTGTTTGAGGAGTTTGTAGCCTCTTGCTGTGCGACAGATGTTATTCCGCCCAAACTCTGTATGCCATGGACTCTCTAACGCTGTTCCTGCAGCTACCCAGTGCTTAATTTGGGAAGTGAAATCTGTTCGGGAACATCGATAGTAACATATTTTCACAATAAAACATAGGGAATTTTTACATGTATATAATTACTATTACTAGGCTATTCATAATCAAATAAAAATTCACTGTAATTGTAGACTAACTCTGTATACCGCCCTGTACCATCATTCACTGAACCAACATCAATGCCTAGGCCTTTATGTTCTCTCCCAGACTCATGAATAGAAAGTTTGGAGTCCGCTTTCCCGCCTGTTTGTTTCTCAATCATGCTGGTTAGGCTACTCCAGTTAGTTCACTCCACCCATCAACCACTGTTTGAGGTGTGGTTCAGGTAACCAGTCTATTCAGTATGCATAATAATACAGTCCACACTCAAAGGCCATTACTAGAATTTCTTACATTTTTGAGTGTAGTTTAGACCAATCATGACTTCCCAAATTAAGCACTGGGTAGCTGCAGGAACAGGGTTATCGAGTCCATGGCATAGAGTTTGGGCGGAATAACATCTGTCACACAGCAAGAGGCTACAAACTCCTCAAACAGTGGTTGAGGGGTGGAGGGAACTAACTGGAGTAGCCTACCCAGCATGAGTGAAAAACGTACCATTTAAAAAAAAAAAAAATTCTGCATGCGTAATATGCGGTAGGCTATATATTGTGTAATGGTACAATCATTGTAATTTTTTTAGGGGGGCTTGGGGTCATACAGTATGTAGCCCTATCCGTATGCGTACACTCTAATATGCATATAGGTGTTCTGAATTAATCATCACCTTAGAAAGTGCTGTCTATTTCATTGGATTTGAAACAACATACACAATTACCATGTTTTCCACTGAGTTTTGTCTTAAAATTGATCAATCACAGTGAGATGAAAAAAGCATGATACTTTTTTGATTATACTTTTTTATGTGCTTTTTGATTGCATTTGCATTGACGTCAGAGTGGTTAGAGGAATAGAGCCCTGAGTACCAGACCATTAGGACCTGATGGAGGAACAATAGAGCCCTGAGTACCAGGCCATTAGGACCTGATGGAGGGACAATAGAGCCCTGCGTACCAGGCCATTAGGACCTGATGGAGGAACAATAGAGCCCTGAGTACCAGACCATTAGGACCTGATGGAGGGACAATAGAGCCCTGAGTACCAGGCCATTAGGACCTGATGGAGGGACAATAGAGCCCTGAGTACCAGACCATTAGGACCTGATGGAGGAACAATAGAGCCCTGAGTACCAGGCCATTAGGACCTGATGGAGGGACAATAGAGCCCTGCGTACCAGGCCATTAGGACCTGATGGAGGAACAATAGAGCCCTGAGTACCAGGCCATTAGGACCTGATGGAGGAACAATAGAGCCCTGAGTACCAGGCCATTAGGACCTGATGGAGGAACAATAGAGCCCTGAGTACCAGGTCATTAGGACCTGATGGAGGAACAATAGAGCCCTGAGTACCAGGCCATTAGGACCTGATGGAGGGACAATAGAGCCCTGCGTACCAGGCCATTAGGACCTGATGGAGGAACAATAGAGCCCTGAGTACCAGGCCATTAGGACCTGATGGAGGAACAATAGAGCCCTGAGTACCAGACCATTAGGACCTGATGGAGGAACAATAGAGCCCTGAGTACCAGGCCATTAGGACCTGATGGAGGAACAATAGAGCCCTGAGTACCAGGTCATTAGGACCTGATGGAGGAACAATAGAGCCCTGAGTACCAGGCCATTAGGACCTGATGGAGGGACAATAGAGCCCTGAGTACCAGACCATTAGGACCTGATGGAGGGACAATAGAGCCCTGAGTACCAGGCCATTAGGACCTGATGGAGGGACAATAGAGCCCTGCGTACCAGGCAATTAGGACCTGATGGGGAGACAATAGTGCCCTGCGCACCAGGTTATTAGGTCCTGATGGAGGGACAATAGAGCCCTGAGTACCAGGCCATTAGGACCTGATGGAGGGACAATAGAGCCCTGAGTACCAGGCCATTAGGACCTGATGGAGGGAAAATAGAGCCCTGAATACCAGACCATTAGGACCTGATGGAGGGACAATAGAGCCCTGCGTACCAGGCCATTAGGACCTGATGGGGAGACAATAGTGCCCTGCGCACCAGGTTATTAGGTCCTGATGGAGGGACAATAGAGCCCTGAGTACCAGGCCATTAGGACCTGATGGAGGGACAATAGAGCCCTGAGTACCAGACCATTAGGACCTGATGGAGGGAAAATAGAGCCCTGAGTACCAGACCATTAGGACCTGATGGAGGGACAATAGAGCCCTGAGTACCAGGCCATTAGGACCTGATGGAGGAACAATAGAGCCCTGAGTACCAGGCCATTAGGACCTGATGGAGGGAAAATAGAGCCCTGAATACCAGGCCATTAGGACCTGATGGAGGGACAATAGAGCCCTGCGTACCAGGCCATTAGGACCTGATGGGGAGACAATAGTGCCCTGCGCACCAGGTTATTAGGTCCTGCTGGAGGGACAATAGAGCCCCCATTAGAACCTGATGATCGTTAGTGAGTGGTTTTTAAGATTTGAGACAATGCATGTCCTGAGTGCATAAGAGGAGATTACTGTGACTCAACGGTTACGTGGAATTTGACTGTGGTCATGACTCGTGACTGCCGGTGTGGCGATAATATGGTCACCGCAACAGCCCTAGGTGTTCCTTATGTTTGGTATACTCAGTGTACGTGTTGACTTTGGTAGAGCAGTGGAATATAAGTGTGAGATGTCAGCCATATAGCCTCGTCTACTAAGCACTAATACATTTAACTCAAAACATGCTATTCTGTTCTTTTGAAATACATTGTCTTAATATCATATTTTTTATGAATATCCAAAATTAAATATGAATGGTTTCTTTGTGTTTTTGTATATTAAAGGGATTTATTAGACTGGCAGCTATTGGTAATTGTTCAGGCCCGGAGATTCTACTGTTGAATATGCATACGGTCATTTTGACTGTCATGGCGCTTTGAGGTAGAAATACTCAGAAAGTTTTTGTCTTTTATGATATTTGCACTACATGTCCACATACTTTTGGTCACCTGCATCTCATTCCAAAATCATGTTCATTAATATTGAGTTTGTCCCCCCTTTACTGCTATAACAGCTCCCACTCTTCTGGTAAGGCTTTCCACTAGATGTTGGAGCATTGCTGTGGTGACTTGCTTCTATTCAGCCACGAGCATTAGTGAGGTCGGGGATTGATGTTGAGCGATTAGGCCTGGCTCGCAGTCAATGTTACAATTCATCCCAAAGGAGTTAGATGAAGTTGAGGTCAGGGCGCTGTGCATGCCAGTCAAGTACTTCCACACCGCTCTCGACAAAAGTGTTGCCACAAAGTTGGAAGCACAGATTTGTCTAGAATGGAACCCTGATGGAACCCTGGTCACTACTGATCATCCTATGAGGAGTTGGACTGTTTGGGAATTCGTTGTTTTCTAGTTGTTTTTAATGTTCACTTGCTGTAGCATTAAGATTTCTCTTCACTGGAGCTAAGGGGTCTAGCCTGCACCACGAAAAACAGCCCCAGACCATTATTCCTCCTCCATCAAACTTTACAGTTGGCTCTATGCATTGGGGCAGGTAGCGTTCTCCTGGCAATCACCAAACTCCGATCTGTCCGTCGGACTGCCAGATGGTGAAGCGTGATTCATCACTCCATTGAAAGTTCAGAGTCCAATGGCGGAGAGCCTGTCAGCAACGGGTGTGGCTGAAATATCCCAATCCACTAATTTGAAGTGGTGTCCACATACTTTTGTGTACATATAGTGTATTTCAAAGTACTGCTAGAGTATAAAATGCACATATTTAGGAAAAGTCAAGGACAGGTGGATTAAAGGTTTTTATTCAAATTAAATGATTGAAATTACAAAAATGTAAAACAGTCTGCAATCGCTCAAAGCAAATGCTCAAAGTAGTTGAAATATCTCAAATGGGGATTGAACCCAGGTCTGCATGTTGCACATACTGTACTCTGATATGAACACATTAGAATGTCCTAGGAGGGATATATTTCAAGAGGAGTTTGGAGTGAGAACTAAATGTCAACCCCTCCCGCTGTCCGAATCCTCCCACTCACAACTAATCATGACCCATGGCAGCCGCAGAGTTGGCTTCCTTTTCCCCATTATAGGAAGTGAGAAGTTTATGGCCAAAATCTCAACCACAGCTTGTTGTAACACTGAGCGTGTGATATATGTTTTGGCGGCAGGTAGCCCAGTGGTTAAGAACATTGTGCCAGTAAAGGAAAGGTCTCTGGTTCAAATCCCCAAGCTGACTAGGTGAAAAATCTATCAATGTGCCCTTGAACAAGGCACTTAACCCTAATTGCTTTTGTAAGTCTCTGGATAAGAGGGTCTGCTAAATGACTAACATGTATGTACTGCTTGGGCGGTCTCAGACATACAGCATGTCCATGGAGATATTTTGAGTCAGAGTGAGTGAGTAAGTGATTGTGTGTGTGTTCAGCTCTAGCTGGTTGTTTGACATTCACTGATTGCTTTCATGATAATCAACAGTGAAACTACTTCCACCCCCACACACCCCTGTCCTGTACACTGGGCCAACTTCCTGGTGAAGAGAGAGATGGTGCCGTTCTGTTGTCTCTATATCTCTCCCTCTCTGGCTCGCCCTCCCTCTTTTGTAAATGCTCAGTGCTGTTTCCATAATCACTGCACCGTAGTGGCAGCAAACAACACATTGTGGATACTGATAGTGTGAGTGGCGGTGAGAGTGGAAAAAGAGAGGAAGAGAACGTAATAGAGATGGCGATATATTGATAAAGAGAGAGTAGCAAAAGAAAGCACTTCATCGTGAGCGAGCTACTTGTAATTGGCCCTTGCTCAACCCCCCCCCCCCCCCCCCCCCCCACACACACACACAGGCAGAAGCCCTTATCCCAAAGTACCTAGCCACTCCTTCACCACAATGACTACAGAGGACGTCACAGCCAGGCCAACACTAACGATACAGACACTTATGATGCTTCATATGAATGGGCCGCTAGTCTAGTACTGATTAACTTGGTTTGCATCCCAAATGGTAGCCTATTTTTGCGTAGGGAATAGGGTGCCATTTGGGACTTACATTGGTGTCAGGCTGGGGCATCATGCATGCCAACTCAAGATTTATAAGATTTATACACTGGAAATATAAGCTTCTAGCAGATATTGTTTCCTTTATGGGTAATTCCCTCAAAGATAGGGAGTTTGGCCATCAGTGTGCCCTAAAAGAAAACCTAAGGGTACATGAAGCCTCTGGTATAAGGATATCATAATCTAGGCTAAATCATTTGGGATTGATAGTCCTTATTTACATATTTCACATTTCATATTTCTCCGCAGATAACAAATGAAAGAAAACAGTCAAGCGGAGATAGTTTTGAAACAGATGAATTTGTTTTGGAACAAACTAATTGACCTCAGTGGGGCCTTTCGGAGCAGTTGGCAAAGTGTTCTCATGCAGAGTTCTATGAAAGACTACGAGGCCTGTACCCTGGCAGAAAGCTTGTCAGGCCTGTTACGCCATTGTGTCTTGGTTTCCGTTTTCCCATCTACTAATACACTAATACCTTCACTATTGATGGTTATTGAGCATATATAGTGCACTACTTTTGACCAGAGCCCCATGCCTTATAGAGTATGGCTATGCAGTACAAATAGATTAGCATAATATCGTTCGAACTGCAGCAGCCCCCCCCCCCCCCCCCCCCCCCCCCCCAAAACGTTTTATTCTTGAGTTGGAGCTTGTTGAGCAGAGGCTGGCTGTACGCTAGAGAATACAAAACATAAAGAACACCTGCTCTTTCCATGACATTGACTGATCAGGTGAATCCAGGTAAAAGCTTATTATTGATGTCACTTGTTAAATCCACTTCAATCAGTGTAGATGAAGGGGAGGAGACAGGTTAAAGAAGGATTGTCAAAGTGCCTTTGAACGGGGTATGGTAGTAGGTGCCAGGTGCATGGGTTTGTGTCAAGAACTGCAGCGCTGACGGGATTTTCATTCCCGTGTATATCCCGTGTATATCAAGAATGGTCCACCACCCAAAGGACATCCAGCCAACTTGCCACAGCTGTGGAGTCAACATCCCTAATGCTTTAAAAAAAAAAAAAATAATAATAATTTTTTTTTGTTGAATTTTACCCCTTTTTCTCCCCAATTTCGTGGTATCCAATTGTTGTAGTAGCTACTATCTTGTCTCATCGCTACAACTCCCGTACGGGGAGACGATGCGTCCTCCGATACACAACCCAACCAAGCCGCACTGCTTCTTAACACAGCACGCATCCAACCCGGAAGCCAGCACCAATGCGCCGGAGGAAACACTGTGCACCTTGGTTAGTGCACACTGCGCCCAGCCCGCCACAGGAGTCGCTGGCGCGCAATGAGACAAGGACACCCCTACCGACCAAGCCCTCCCTAACCCGGGCGACGCTAGGCCAATTGTCCGTCGCCCCACGGACCTCCCGGTCGCGGCCGGTTACGACAGAGCCTGGGCGCGAACCCAGGGACTCTGATGGCACAGCTGGCGCTGCAGTACAGCGCCCTTAACCACTGCGCCACCCGGGAGGCCCCTGTGGAATGCTTTTGACACCTTGGAGAGACCATGCCCTGACGAATTGAGGATGTTCTGAGGGAAAAATGGGATGCAACTCAATATTATGAAGGTGTCCCAATGTTTGGTATACTCGGTGTATGTTTTGGTTCTACAAAGCTGTGTCCATCGATAACGTTCAATGATCAATTAATTTCTTTCATTCTTGCACCATGCGATCAATGATCAGTTATAAACATGTATTTTACTTCTCTATGCTGCCTGCAACATGATCTATTTTCCTGCGCACACATTTAAAAAAAAAATTGTGGTCGGAGCACATCTGCACAACACTATTTGGCAAGACAGCACAAAGAGATCTAGATCCAGGCTAAGCAAACCGCTGTATACCTAACTGATTGCTGTAGTCTCTGTTTGTGTATGTGTCCTCAGAGAGAGGTTGTTAGACAGGCAGAAAGATTAGGCCACATCAAGGTGATTTGATTTGAAGGACCACTCAAATGATGCGCCCTGATCTAAAGGAAGAGACGGAGGAGAAGAAAACAACATGTTTTTGTTGAGGCCGAGGGCCTGAATTACTGGAGGGTAACATTTGACGTCCTCCTATCTGTTATCTATTATCCTAATGTGAACTGTCTGGATTTCATCAGCATCCCAAGTTGCACCCTATTCCCTATATAGTGCACTACGTTTGACCAGGGCCCTAGGTGCACTTTGTAGGGAATAGGGGGCCATTTGGGATGCTGTTCCCTTTTCTCAAATCTGGATCTCCCCTTCAAGCAGAGGATTGGGGAAAATATATTGGCCTACAATATACAGTACCAGTCAAAAGTCTGGACACACCTACTCATTCAAAGGGTTTTCTTTATTTTTACTATTTTCTACATTGTAGAATAATGGTGAAGACATCACAACTATGAAATAACACACGAAATCATGTAGTAACCAAAAAAAGTGTTAAACAAATCAAAATATATTTCATATTTGAGATTCTTCAAAGTAGCCACCCTTTGCCTTGATGACAGCTTTGCACACTCTTGGCATTCTCTCGACGAGCTTCATGATGAATGACATATGCTGAGCACTTGTTGGCTGCTTTTCCTTCACTCTGCAGTCCAACTCATCCCAAATCATCTCAAGTTGGTTGATTGTGGAGGCCAGGTCATCTGATGCAACACCATCACTCTCCGTCTTGGTCAAATAGCCCTAACACAGCCTGGAGGTGTCATTGTCCTGTTGAAAAACAAATGATAGTCCCACTAAGCGCAAACCAGATGGGATGGCATATCGCTGCAGAATGCTGTGGTAGCCAAGCTGGTTAAGTGTGCCTTGAATTCTGAATAAATCATCGACAGGTGTCACCAGCAAAGCACCCCCAAAGCGGATATGATCCGTCCACCTACTCTGTCTCTCACAAAGACACAGCGGTCAAATTTGGACTCATCAGACCAAAAGGACAGATTTCCACCGGTCTAATGTCCATTGCTCGTGTTTCTTGACCCAAGCAAGTCTCTTCTTCTTATTGGTGTTCTTTAGTAGTGGTTTCTTTGTAGCAATTGGACCATGATGGCCTGATTCATGCAGTCTCCTCTGAACAATTGATGTTGATGTGTCTGTTACTTGGGCTGCAGTTTCTGAGACTGGTAACTCTCTAATGAATGTATCCTCTGCAGCAGAGCTAACTCTGGGTCTTTCGTTCCTGTGGCGGTCCTCACGAGCCAGTTTCATCATAGCGCTTGAGTGTTTTTGCGACTGCACTTGAAGAAACTTTCAAAGTTCTTGACATTTTCCGTATTGACTGACCTTCATGTCTTAAAGTAATAATGGACTGTATTGTCACGTTCTGACCATCGTTAGTGTGTGTTTGTTTTCCTTGTTTTAGTGTTGGTCAGGACGTGAGCTGGGTGGGCATTCTATGTTGTGTGTCTGGTTTGTCTATTTCTATGTTTGGCCTTATTTTCATTATTTTGTAGTTTATTCATGTATAGTTTTCCTTTATTAAACAAACATGAATCATCACAACGCTGCATTTTGGTCCGACTCTCCTTCACCTAAAGAAAACCGTTACATGTATTTTTTCTTTGCTTATTTGAGCTGTTCTTGCCATAATATTGGCACCCCTACCTTGTCACAACACAACTGATTGGCTAGTTAAAAGTTAATTGATGGAATTTCTTTCCAAGGCACACCTGTTAATTGAAATGCATTCCAGGTGACTACCTCATGAAGCTGGTTGAGAATGCCAAGAGTGTGCAAAGCTGTCATCAAGGCAAGGGTGGCTACTTTGAAGAATTTAAAATTTCAAATATTTTTTGATTTGTTTAACACTTTTTTTGGTTACCACATGATCAAATCAAATTGTATTTGTCACATGTGCCGAATACAACAGGTGTAGTAGACCTTACAGTGAAATGCTTACTTACAAGCCCTTAACCAACAATGCAGTTTAAAGAAAATTCCTAAAAATGTAAGAAATAAAAGTAAGAAATAATTAAAGAGCAGGAGTAAAATAACAATAGCAAGGCTATATACAGGGGGTACCGGTACAGAGTCATTGTGCGGGGGCACCGGTTAGTTGAGGTAATTGAGGTAATATGTACATGTAGGTAGAGTTATTAAAGTGACTATGCATAGATAATATCAGAGAGTAGCAGCAGCATGGGGGGGGGGGGGGGGGGCAATGCAAATAGTCTGGGTAGCCATTTGATTAGATGTTCAGGAGTCTTATGGCTTGGGGGTAGAAGCTGTTTAGGACCCTCTTGGACCTAGACTTGGAGCACCGGTACCGTTTGCCGTGCAGTAGCAGAGAGAACAGTCTATGACTAGGGTGGCTGGAGTCTTTGACAATGTTTAGGGCCTTCCTCTGACACCGCCTGGTATAGAGGTCCTGGATGGCAGGAATCTTGGCCCCAGTGACGTACTTGGTGGTACGCACTACCCTCTGTAGTGCCTTGTGGTCAGAGGCCGAGCAGTTGCCATACCAGGCAGTGATGCAACCCGTTAGGATGCTCTCGATGGTGCAGTTGTAGAACCTTTTGAGGATCTGAGGACCCATGACAAATCTTTTCAGTCTCCGTCTGGGAAATGGGTTTTGTCATGCCCTCTTCACGACTATCTAGGTGTGTTTGGACTATGTTAGTTAGTCTGTTGGTGATGTGGATGCCAAGGAACTTGAAGCTCTCAACCTGCTCCACTACAGGTCCGTCGATGAGAATGGTGGTGTGCTCTGTCCTTTTTCTTGTAGTCCACAATCATCTCCTTTGTCTTGATCACTCTGAGGGAGATGTTGTTGTCTTTGCACCACACGGTCACGTCTCTGACCTCCTCCTTATAGGCTCTTGTTGTTGTTGGTGATCAGGCCTATCACTGTTGTGTCATCGTCAAACTTACTTAATGATGGTGTTAGAATCGTGCCTAGCCACGCAGTCATGAGTGAACAGGGAGTACAGGATGGGACTGAGCATGCAAGTTATTTAGCTCGTCTGGTAGGCTCGTGTCACTGGGCAGCTCTCGGCTGTGCTTCCCTTTTTAGTCTGTAATAGTTTGCAAGCCCTGCCACATCTGATGAGCGTCGGAGCCGTTGTAGTAAGATTCGATCTTTGTCCTGTATTGATGCTTTGCCTTTTTGATGGTTCGTCGGCGGGCATAGCAGGATTTCTTATAAGCTTCCGGATTAGGGTCTCGCTCCTTGAAAGCGGCAGCTCTAGCCTTTAGCTCAGTGCGGATGTTGCCAGTAATCCATGACTTCTGGTTGGGGTATGTATGTATAGTCACTGTGGGGAAGACGTCATCGATGCACTTATTGATGAAGCCAGTGACATATGTTGTGTACTCCTCAATGCTATCAGAAGAATCCAGGAACATGTTCCAGTCTGTGCTAGCAAAACAGTCCTGTAGTTTAGCATCTGCTTCATCTGACCACTTTTTTTTTTATTGACCCGAGTCACTGGTGCTTCCTGCTTTAAGTTTTGCTTGTAAGCAGGAATCAGGAGGATAGAATTATGGTCAGATTTGCCAAATGGAGAGCAAGCTTTGTACGTGTCTCTGTTTGTGGAGTGCAGGTGGTCTAGAGTTTTTTTTCTCCGCCTGGTTGCATATTTAACATGCTGATAGAAATTATGTAAAACTGATTTTAGTTTCTCTACATTAAAGTCCCAGGCCACTAGGAGCGCCGCCTCTGGATGAGCGTTTTCCTGTTTGCTTATGATGGTATACAGCTCATTGAGTGCGGTCTTAGTCCCAGCATCGGTCTGTGGTGGTATGTAAACAGCTTCGAAAAATACAGATAAACTCTCTAGGTAGGTAGTGTGATCTACAGTTTATCATAAGATACTCTACCCCTGGCGAGCAAAACCTTGAGACTTTCTTAGATATCGGGCACCAGCTGTTGTTTACAAATATACATAGACTGCTTACCCCTTGTCTTACCAGAGGCTGCTGTTCTATTCTGCCGATAGAGTGTATAACCCGCCAGCTGTATGCTATTAATGGGGGATGAGGGCCTGTTTGGAGTAAATCCCTCTCGTCCGACTCATTAAAGAAAAATTATTTGTCCAGTTCAAGGTGAGTAATAGCTGTTCTGATGTCCAGAAGCTCTTTCGGTCATAAGAAACGGTAGCAGCAACATTATGTACAAAATAAGTTACAAACAATGCGAAAAAACAAACAAAATAGCACTGTTGGTTAAGAGCCAATAAATTGGCAGCCATCCTCTCCGGTGCCATTCTATAGAATGTATAAATTCCATATGTGATATTTCATAGTTTTGATGTCTTCACAATTATTCTACAATGTAGAAAATAGTAAAAAAAAAATGAAGATAAACCCTTGAATGAGTAGGTGTGTCCAAACGTTTGACTTGTACTGTATGCATGTGATAGTCTGCAATGTCCTCCAGTGTCCTGTCAAAATTCCGTAGTGGCTGACTGGTTTGGCATCCATACACAGTGATTCCAGAGGAACAAAGCTGGAGCTGAGGCAGTCTGATTGGCTGAACTGAGGTTTTTTCTAAAGGGAACCCGTGTGAATATTTAAAGAGGTCTGCGGTTTTCACAAAAATGCTTTGTCATATTTTGATGGCTGCTCTTGTCATGCCGTTTTGGTTTACTGTTTTTCTCCCTGCACAGTTTCCCTCAGAATGGGAGTTCCCATTCTGTTGTAGTCTGTTCTGTTTTTTTCAGTTTCTAGTTAGGGTCAGTTCTGTGTCGTCTGGCTCTGGCCTCCTCTGTTGACTGTCTCATGGGTGTTTTATGATGTAAGGGCGGTAAAAAATGGAGAGATTAAAAGTGATTTAGTTTCAGGCAGAGATTTGAAAATGAGCGAGAAAGAATTAGGGATGGAAAACGAGAGAGGGAGGAGAAGGGAAGAGAGCTGGGTTGTAGCCATGTTGAAAGAAAAGTCAATGCAGGCCCATTCTTATACTTCTCCCAGCAAAGACGTCCATATTTCAACTGACACGTATTCCATCCAACCTCACAGAGCTTTGTTCCCCTGCCTCTCTCTCTCTCTCGCTCTCTCTCTCTCTCATCTCTCTTTCTCCCCCTGTCCTTCTCTCTTTCTCCCCCCCTCTCCTTCTCTCTTTCCCTCCATTTCTCTTTCTCTCTCTCTAGGTGTATGTTTTTGATGATCAGAAGGGGACCTCTCTCTTTTCACAGAATGAGTGTCTGGCCATGACACTCTCTTTAGTCTGGCGCTCTCTGTCTCATTGTGCTGAGTAGCTGTCTGTCTGTCTGTGTCTGTTTGTCTCTGACTGTGCCACAGCTTCAAACACACCTTCCTCTACTGGGCTGTCCCCGACTAAAAACAAATCTTGGTTGACCAAGAGTAATTTGTTCTTAGACCAATCGATTGGCTGAAATTTTAAACATGTATTTTTCCATATATAGACACATCCTATGTGTTTTAATCAAATCAAATATATTCACTGAGCTTGTCTGATGTTTTAAGCTCACTGTTTGATTAAATAATTAAGAGGGAGTACGACCGCAATTGATTTGATTGTGCAGGGGTCAGACTTGCTGCGCTTTGTTAAAAACAAATGACAACTAGAGTCTGTGTGACTGGCACCCATTGTCTCTCTCACCTCCCTGCTGCAGCGACCGCCACAGAACATCGACAGTGTTTATCACGCTGTTCGCGTTGCTGAAGCAATAACATAATTACAGCCATTTCTGACTGAAAAGCTCTGTTACTGGAATTCCTCATTTGTTTAGGAAAAACATTCCCTATTCCCTCAACACTTGCTCTCTTTACGGGACACATGCATGCATCACATCCACGTGATCAATAGGGTCTGACCTATAGCATATGATAATCACATCAATAAATTGGTTATAACAAACTCTGAACACCGTAACATGTGACAGCAAAATGGATGTGACAAAAAAGTTTGAAACGGGAGAATGTTTACTGGTTGCGCTGGGGGTAAAGGGGAAGACAGATGTGTCGAATACATTTGACTAGTTGTGTAAAATACTGGAGATAAATAATGTATGGAGTAAGCTCTGCGTGCATATTATGTGTGTCAAACAGCTGCGGTTAGATTACAAAATACATTTTCTGACCGTTTGGAACAATGTAAACAACACAAAATATAATAATACGTTTACAAGAGAGTCCGTTGTAACTTTTTTTTGCTAAGCCTTTTTTTTACAGCAAAGACTAAAAACAGTCGCATTCATTTGTGAAGGCAATTTCCGAAATGGAATGGTTTTTGTATGGTTTACGCTAATTATTCAAGAGTCGCTTTGTTATTTTATAAAAATGCTTGATTGCATTTCAAATCATGAATGACTAGCATGCTGTGTGATGACATGACCAAATGAATGATTGATTGATACAGTAGCCTATAAAAGTATTGAAATACAGGCCTCCATATGTTATGGTATTAAGATTAAAAAGGATGTGCTCTTAGGCATACAGCTCAATGGTGGTTATACAAGGCTGCTATACTAAGTCTACTAATGACAATGACATTTATTATTATTTAATGATATTCATAATAATTATGCTAATAATACTAATAAGGAGATCAAGAAAAAGGAGGGTTATTATTATTGTTATAGATATTATTTTTCTGACAATTTGGAAGTTTAAACAACACTAAATAAACGATAAATAATACCAGAGAGGCTGTTCTAATGAAAAAGTGTGAAGCCTTTTTACAGCATAGCAAAGATTTAAAAACAATTTGTGAAATTGTTTTCCGGCATGTTGTAGTTGCTTGAGGATAGGTGCGGAATCAGTAGGCTATTAAACAAACACTCAAACAGGCAACAGAAGCAGGATCTTATTTCTCTACAAGTCAAAAGTTTGGACACACCTACTTATTCCAGGGTTTTTCTTTATTTTGATGACCTGGGAGAATGTTAAGAGTATGTAAAGCTGTCATCAAGGCAAAGGGTGGCTACTTTGAAGAATATAAAATATATTTTGATATGTTTAACACTTTTGGTTACTACATGATTCCATATGTGTTATTTCATAATTTTGATGTCTTCGCTATTATTCTACAATGTAGAAAATAGTAAAAATAAAGAAAAACCCTTGAATGAGAAGGTGTGTCCAAACTTCTGACTGGTACTGTATATGGATGATTTATAAAGCCAGGCACGTTTAACAGTTAAGCTATTGATTTATAGACCTAATTCAGTTGGGGTTTACTCCCTCCTCACTTTTCTTTCTTAATTAAGGCAAAGGTCGTTTTCTCATCTTATAATTCCACTGCTGCCTCCGCTGCATTGTTCTCAACACCCATATGCTGGTTAACTTTCCTATTATACATATGTCTAGGAAAAGGGGCCAATTTAACAGCGCATTGATGTGTTTCAGAACTGTGGACAGCGACCACAAGAAAGCGAGAAAGATAATTTGTTATAATATGTATTAGTGTTGCACCATTGTTCTTATGTAATATAACCATATACAATTTCAGTGTCTTAGAGTGATGGACGTTGCCATCCCAACGGCCTCAACAATAGATTAGCCCACTCAGACAGGTGCGAATCAGACTGGTGTATAGGCTACACACCATGGAAAAAAAAACATTTACTTTGATATTGCTCGACTAAAGAAATCTCGGTCGACCAACAGTCTATCGACCAAACAATCGACCAGTTGACTAAATGGGGTCAGCCCTACTACATTCTAACCCCTCTTATTCAATTGACAAAGGTCAAGCAGAAAGTTGAAACACCACTATAGTACATTAATAGCTGACTGGTGTGGCTCGCTGGCTCTTTACAAAAAGGTGTTTTAAAGTACATAAAGTTAGAGCCTGTGTAGGCTAAGTGGTGAACATACAGGTTTGAACATACTGAACTGGAACTTATATAGAAACTAAGGGTGTTTCTCTCAAATCCATACCACTTAAACTGGAATGGTTGCTTTGGCTTTGTCCCAAATGGCACCCTATTCCTTACATAGTGCACTACTTTTGATCAGAGTCCTATGGTCCCTGTTCAAAAGTAGTGCACTATGTAGGCAATAGGTCGCCATTTTTTTCAACATCCTAGAAATAAATAATTGAGTTTGGAGTATTTGACTATAATCCAAGTTGTGCAAGTTTTAAAAGAACTCTGTCCCCCTGGCTTAGCGCCATCCCCCTGGCTTAGCGCCATCCCCCTGGCTTAGCGCCATCCCCCTGGCTTAGCGCCACCCCCCTGGCTTAGCGCCATTCTCCTGGCTTAGCGCCATACTGTCATCTACTTAATAAGAGAGAGAGAGACTACATGTACAGTATTAGATAAGCCTTGTAGTTGCATTGTAACTAATATTATTTTTCTCTATATCTTTTCATGTGAATGGACCCCTCCTTTCCTCTACTCCACCTCTACTAACAGGTAAGTCCTTTCCTATAGAGTGAGCCATATGAGTGTGTGGTTATAACCGGGTTTAGTCTCTTAACTGAAGTGTGTGTTTACATGCGTGTGTACGTGCATACATTTATGCGCTGTGTGTGTCCAGGCCTTACATGTATTGATGTGTATACTGGGCTCATCTGGGAAAGAGACCTCCCACTGGTCACACTGGTTGAATCAATGTTGTTACCGCATAATTTCAATAAAATGACATTGAACCAACGTGGAATAGATTCTGAATTGACATCTGTGCCCAGTGTGTGTGGTCTCAGCATGACTTCCTGTGGAAGTAAAGGTTCCCCCCCCAAAAAAGCATGCTCCTTGTACAATGCAGCCTGATACTACCTCTGCAGTGAGGACTCAGTCAACTGTACAGCCGGGGAGGCAGTGGGCTGCTCTTCTGCACACCTGGGTTGAAATACTACTTGTTTTCTTTAATATTTAGAGTGTTACATTGAGCTTGCCTGGAGTACCAGATAGGCGGAGACCTGGGTGTGCACTTTTGGGATCTATTCTGTTGGTTCTGTTGCGCCAGGCAAGCTCAATCAAGCATGATTAAGTATCTGAAAGAAAACAAATCCTTGTTCAACCCAGGTCTGGCCTGCTAAACTGTGTTTATGCGCTTTATGGAGCATGGGCCGGCGAGGGACACACACACACACACACACACACACACACACACACACAGGGCTGGACAGACGGACTTCATTTTTACTTTTCAGACAACATCTTTTAGGTGCACTTACTCATACACACACACAATACACAAATCACCCCCTTACTCAGCCAGGCCAAGGAGAGTGAGGAGGGTTAGGGAGGGTTGCACCAAAGCAACCTATCATAGCTAGTCTTGTCTGAAGTGTGTGTGTGTGTGTGTGTGTGTGGTACCCATCAAAAAGCTGGTCTCTGGTTTTATTTTGCATCATAATTTTTCACCTAGGAGAAAAAAGGTATTTTTCACCTTTTGGATTTGAATGATGAGGGCGCACTGCACCTCTTCCATGATGATCACATTGTTTGGTTGCACCTCGACTCACGCTGGTTGAGCGCTCTTCTTACCATTTCTATTATTCTCATAATGTGCGGATGAGCTTAAAGGTAGTGTGCGACTACAAATTGAGCACATGGGATTATGCATTTGCTCCAGAATGTCCTGCTTTCTTACAATTATTCCAGTTGACTGGGGGAAACTTGGGAGTGATTTGAGAAACAGAAGTGTGAATCAGTGACAGGGTAGCACATAGCTTTAGGTGGCAGACACTCAAACTTTAGGGACTGGGGGACAGGTACACACACACACACACAGAGAGAGAGTGAAGGCTACAGAGCTCTTACATAAGAAGTCTGGGACTGTTGTATGTCATCTTCATATTCCCCAGTTCTTTTGTTCTCTTTCCTCTCTTCTGTCTTCTCCTCCTCTCCCCTTCTGCTCTTCCCCTCTCCTCTTATTCTCTCCTTCCTCTACTGTCTTCTCCTCTGCCAGGGACCAGCTAGCTCCTTTCACAGTTTATTCAACCGAGGGGTTTAGGTTTTTATCTCCCATCACACCTCACACATCTTAGTCCCCCCCTACAACCCCGCTCCAACCTCACACCAGTAATATTGTAATCACATACCACTTTGCACTTGTTGACTGTGTTCGTTGGGGAGAGGATTAGTTCTCAGCTAAACTCTTTCGGAAAATAAATACGTATCAATAAATAAGTATCTCTAAATACTGTTCGGGCCTCATGGCCCCCGGCAGTCCCTGGAAGTGTTTGCCTTGCTTTGCCTTGCCGAACCAGTCTTGGTGTTTCTTTACAGACTCTCTTTACAGACTCTCTTTAAAGACTCTCTGTTGATCCTGGGTTTAGATGGATTTCCTCAGGTTTTCTTTGGGCCATGGTGTTCTGTACTATCGTCCTGCCAAATGAATGGGAGATTACATAGGGAAAAAGTAATCATAGATCTGACAATGTGGAATGCAGGGTGACCTTGCTTACACAATCAGTTGTGAGATGGATGCACTGTCTGCTATCTTCCCACGAAGGAACTCTTAGAAAGGTGCATAAACAATAGCTAGTCTACATCCCGGATCACTGAAACGTATGCATGTCTAACGGGTTACTCTAGATAGGAACAAAAAGGGCTTTCGTTTTAGTGACTGCATCCATCCAATTAGGTTCATTTAGGCCACAGCAGAGACGGATGTAAAGTGCACCCATCAGTCCTAGACAGGGAGACCGTCTGTCTGTCTGTCTGTCTGTCTGTCTGTCTGTCTGTCTGTCCTGTCTGTCCTGTCTGTCCTGTCTGTCCTGGTCTGTCCTGGTCTGTCCTGGTCTGGTCTTGTCTGTCCTGGTCCTGTCTGTCCTGTCTGTCCTGTCTGTCCTGTCTGTCCTGTCTTGTCTTGTCTTGTCTTTCTGTTTTAATCTGGCCCAGTTGAGTTTCCTGACAGACATACAGACAGACAGGGGTTCTGTTTTAATCTTGCCCAGTTGAGTTTCCTGACAGACATACAGACAGAGAGAGAGACAGACAGACAGGGGTTCTGTTTTATTCTGGTCCAGTTGAGTTCCCAGTCACACACAGTCAGTCCAGGGCACAGTACTGTTATGCCACAGACTGTTTTGCCCACGGAGGTCCTGTCAAACCCACTCTCTCTGCTAGGCTCCCCGCGGTGTGTGTGTGTACTGTGGCCATATTCAGAGGTATTTATTTGTCTGTGTGTGTCTTGAGAGCTGTTAGTTTCTCCATCATTGACAACAGGAAACCAAATAAACATCAGGACTAGTAGTATATCCTGTCAAGGAAAACCACTGGTACTTCTAGTCTAGAGGCAGAGTTAGCATGGCTACTGCTTCTTATGCTACACCAGTAGCAGTGATTTTTTTGTTTAATTTTTTTACCTTTTATTTAACGAGGCAAGTCCGTTAAGAACCAATTCTTATGTTCAATTATGGCCTTGAACAGTGGGTTAACTGCCTTGTTCAAGGTCAGAATGACAGATTGTTACCGTGTCAATCTTGCAACCTTTCGGTTACTAGTCCAACGCTCTAACCACTGGACTACCTGCCGATTTGCTTCAGCTAATGATACAAATTTCTACTGATAATAGCCCAATCAAATACAGTTGAAGACAGTTGAATGGCTATCCAGAGAGCATTCAAAAGGTGGCTTAAGTGAGTCTTTGTCAACTCTTACTGACTGGGTTTCCTATTCATTCCTACATACTGTATGTAGAGTTCTACCTTTTGTGACTAGGGGGCAGTATTTTCATTTTTGGAAAAATAACGTTCCCGTAGTAAACAGGATATTTTGTCAGGACAAGATGCTAGAATATGCATATAATTGACAGCTTAGGATAGAAAACACTCTAAAGTTTCCAAAACTGTACAAATATTGTCTGTGAGTATAACAGAACTGATATTGCAGGCGAAAGCCTGAGAAAAATCCAATCCGGAAGTGCCTCATGTTTTGAAAGCGCTGCGTTCCAATGCGTCCCTATTGAGCAGTGAATGGGCTATCAACCAGATTACTTTTTCTCCGTATTCCCCAAGGTGTCTACAGCATTGTGACGTAGTTTTACGCATTTATGTTGAAGAATACCCGTAAGCGGCTACATTGCACAACTGGTCACCTGATGGCTCCCAGAGTGATTCTCGCGTAAAATACAGAGGTAGCCATTATTCCAATCGGTCCTACTGAAAAACCAATTGTCCCGGTGGATATATTATTGAATAGATATTTGAAACAACGTTTGCCATGTTTCTGTTGATATTATGGAGCTAATTTGGAATATTTTTCAGCGTTTTCGTGACTGCATTTTCCGGGCGATTTCTCAGTCAAATGTGAAGAACAAACGGAGCTATTTCGCCTACAAAAATAATATTTTTGGAAAAAAGGAACATTGGCTATCTAACTGGGAATCTCATGAGTGAAAACATCTGAAGCTCATCAAAGGTAAACAATTTAATTTTATTGCTTTTCTGATTTCCGTGACCAAGTTACCTGCTGCTAGCTGGACAAAATGCTATGCTAGGCTATCGATAAACTTACACAAATGCTTGTCTAGCTTTGGCTGTAAAGCATATTTAGAACATCTGAGATGACAGGGTGATTAACAAAAGGCTAAGCTTTGTCTCAATATATTTCACTTGTGATTTTCATGAATAGGAATGTTTTCTAGGAATATTTATGTCCGTTGCGTTATGCTAATTAGTGTCAGTCGACGATTACGCTCCCTCATGCGGGTTGGGGAGTCACTAGAGCTCCCACCTACTTCACAACCTGCTGCTCAGAGACTCTGTCTGTGTGCCGAATGGCATCTTATTCCCTATTAGAGGTCGACCGACTACGAAAAAAAGCTGATACCGATTAATCTGACAATTTCTTTATTTCTTTATTTTAATTTTTTTATTTTTTATTATTTGTAATAATGACAATTACAACAATACTGAATGAACACTTTTATTTTAACTTAATATAATACCTCAATAAAATATATTTCTCCTCAAATAAATAATGAAACATGTTAAATTTGGTTTAAATAATGCAAAAACAAAGTGTTGGAGAAGAAAGTAAAAGTGCAATATGTGCCATGTAAGAAAGCTATCGTTTAAGTTCCTTGCTCAGAACATGAGAACATATGACAGCTGGTGGTTCCTTTTAACATGAGTCTTCAATATTCCCAGGTAAGAAGTTTTAGGTTGTAGTTATTATAGGAATTATAGGACTATTTCTCTCTATACCATTTGTATTTCATATACCTTTGACCATTGGATGTTCTTATAGGCACTTTAGTGTAACAGTATAGCTTCCGTCCCTCTCCAGGCCCCTACCTTGGCTCGAACCAGGAACACATCGACAACAGCCACCCTCGAAGCATCGTTACCCATCGCTCCACAAAAGCCGCGGCCCTTGCAGAGCAAGGGGAACAACTACTTCAAGGTCTCAGAGCGAGTGACGTCACTGATTGAAACGCTATTAGCTCGCACCCCGCTAACTAGCTAGCCATTTGACATCGGTTACACCAGCCTAATCTCGGGAGTTGATAGGCTCGAAGTCATAAACAGCTCAATGCTTGAAGCACAGCTAAGAGCTCTTGGCAAATGCACAAAAGTGCTGTTTGAATGAATGCTTACGAGCCTGCTGCTGCCTACCACCGCTCAGTCAGCTCTATCAAATATCAAATCATAGACTTAATTGTAACATAATAACACACAGAAATACGAGCCTTAGTTTCTGGATTTCACCATATTAATAACCTATCATTGCGAAAACAAAATGTATATTCTTTCAGTGAAATATGGAAGCGTTCCGTATTTTATCTAACGGGTGGCATCCATAAGTCTAAATATTCCTGTTACAATGCACAACCTTCAATGTTATGTCATAATTACGTAAAATTCTGGCAAATTAGTACGCAACGAGCCAGGCTGCCCAAAATGTTGCATATACCCTGACTCTGCATGCAATGAACACAAGAGAAGTGACACAATTATCTAGTTTTATATTGCCTGCTAACCTAGACTTCTTTTAACTAAATATGCAGGTTTAAAAAAATATACTTCATTGTATTGATTTTAAGAAAGGCATTGATGTTTATGGTTAGGTACATTCGTGCATCGATTGTGCTTTTTTCGCAAATGCGCTTTTGTTAAATCATCCACCGTTTGGCGAAGGTGGCTGTCTTTGTTAGGAAGAAATGGTCTTCACACAGTTCGCAACGAGCCAGGCGGCCCAAACTGCTTGTTACGGTTTTCTTGCGGTGAAGGAGAGGCGGACCAAAACGCAGCGTGGTTTCTATTCATGGTTCTTTAATAAAGACTCTACACATGAACAAACTAACAAAACAATAAACGTGAGAAAACCTATACAGTCTATCTGGTGAAAACAAACACAGAGACAGGAACAATCACCCACGAAACACTCAATCAGAGACAACGATAAACACCTGCCTCTGATTGAGAACCACTCCAGACAGCCATAGCCTATACTAGATACCCCCACTAAGCCACAAACCCAATACCTAACAAAACCCCAAGACAAAACACACCACATAAAAAACCCATGTCACACCCTGGCCTGACCAAAATAATAAAGAAAACACAAAATACTAAGACCAGGGCGTGACACTGCTGCATATACCCTGACTCTGTTGCACAGAACGCAAGAGAAGTAACACAATTTCCCTAGGTAAAATAAATTGATGTTAGCAGGCAATATTAACTAAATATGCAGGTTTAAAAATATATACTTGTGTATTGATTTTAAGATAGGCGTTGGTGTTTATGATTAGGTACACTAGTGCTACAACAGTGCTTTTTTCTCGAATGCGCTTGTTAAATCACCTGTTTGGCGAAGTAGGCTATGATTCAATGATAAATTAACAGGCACCACATCTATTATATGCAACGCAGGACAAGCTGGATAAACTAGTAATATCATCAACCATGTGTAGTTAACTAATGATTATGTTAAGATTGATTGTTTTTTATAAGATACGTTTAATGCTAGCTAGCACCTTACCTTGGCTCCACGCAGGCTGTCTCCTCATGGAGTGCATTGTAATCGGCCATGATCGGTGTCCAAAAATGCCGATTACCGATTGTTATGAAAACTTGAAATCGGCCATTCCGATTAATCAGTCGACCTCTATTCCCTATGTAGTGAAATACTTTTGACCAGGGCCTATAGGGCTCTGTTTAAACGTAGTTCACTATTGGGTACCATTTGGGACGCAGCCCCAGACTCCACGGCCCTCAATAACAGGCTAACAACCTGGGATCTGGCGATATACACACAGTCATTGTGAAATGTCTATGGCAAATTTCCTCGCTACGGTCTGAGCTGTGAACTGGCGATCTCAAGGAGTGAACTAGCAGTGTGAGCCCAGGAGAAAATCATCCAGTGCCCTGACCAGTCCAACTGAATGGCCTGTGGGCCAATCAACAGCCTAAGAAACTACCAGGTCGAGCCAGTCAAGAGCCTGAACGGCTTTTTGTTATTTTTACTGATTGGCCTTGAAAGAGCTGATGCTTTCAAACATTATCACAGATGTTGTGGTTACTTAAAAGAAAAACAAGCTTTGAGAACACACATTTCCAACGTTAAACCTGGGAGGGTCAAAACCCAGTCCATTTCTTACCCACACAGAAACAAATTCAAAAAATGTTATTTCCAAAGAAAGTCTGTAGGCCTTAATGTTATTCTCTCCTGTTACGTTCCCATGCCACACATCTTCAACTCATCTGACTTATTACTCAGGAAAGCATGCCAGCGTTTGATTTAGAGTTGGAAAGAAGTCATACAACCAAGAAATTCTCCCACATAGATTGAAATACAGATCTGGATAGAGACATTACCCACTAGGTACAGACACCAATTCAACGTCTATTCCACATTGGTTCAACGTAATTTCATTGAAATGAACTGCAATGTTGGTTAAGGGCTTGTAAGTAAGCATTTCACGGTAGTCTACACTTGTTGTATTTGGCGCATGTGACAAAGTTTGAGTTTATTCAACCAGTGTGTGCCCAGTGGGTATCAACTGCTTTTAAGTCGAGGTCACTAAGAGGTTACCCTCTAAAGAATATCTCACGCAGAAAGGAATACAAATAGCAATGCATTCTCCGTTCCCCATTAGGTTTAACAGAGTGACAGGATGTTATGCGAATTGGTTAGAGATTTCTTGACTATTTGACTAATCAAATGATCCAAAACATTATTCAGTAAAAACAATGATAACATCAAAATTATGCAACCATTTCAAAGATTTTACTGAGTTATAGTTCATATAAGGAAGTCAGTCAGTTGAAATACATTAATTAGGCCCTAATCTATGAATTTCACATGACTGGGAATACAGATATGCATCTGTTGGTCATAGATACCTTGAATAAAAAAAAACAGTCAGTATCTGGTGTGACCACCATTTGCCTCATGCAGCGTGACACATCTCCTTCACAGATTTGATCAGGCTATTGATTGTGAACTGTGGAATGCTGCCCAACTCCTCTTCAGTGGCTGTGCAAAGTTTCCGGATTTTGGTGGGAACTGGAACGTGCTGTCGTACATGTCGATCCAGATCATCCCAAAATGCTCAATGGGTGACAAGGCTTCCAGGACTTGTGTACAGATTCTTGCGACATGGGGCCGTGCATTATCATTCTGAAACATGAGGTGATGGCGGTGGATGAATGGAGAGAGAGAGAGAGAGAGAGAGAGATTTAAATAGGGGTGATGAAACCTCCTGTGCGTGTTGGCAGGAGGACACACAGGGGCAGGACAGAGGCCATGTGGCTGGCTGAAAGAAACGGGTACAGCCAGCGGTTAAATAACAGAGCCGACAGGTCAAACCACCTTAGCGCTCGTCATCACACCGGGGCTGCTGCCACCACATTTCTTAAAGGTGAAGGCACAGGACCCGGCAGAGAGAGAGAGAAGACACACCATGGGAGCTAGGAAAACCATCCAGCCATGATTAGAAACCCTTCCCCTACCAACCCTCCGGCACACATCAACATGATGGAAGGCTAATAACTGGTAATGACAAAGTTTTGCACAGTAATAAATGAATGATTTGAAAATGATCTCTTGTAGTGATGTCTATTTCAATCTGTCCTCTGTAAAGGTCTTCTTTACTGTCTGTATAATAATGTCTGACTAACCGGCTGGGGTCTTGATTTACTGTCTACCCCGCCCTGCCATGAGATGCAGTGCATGTCAGTACACAGTCTGACATTATAATTATGATGTCCTTCCCTGTTATTATCACCCGAACACTATTTACAAAGCAGCGGAGGCGGATCTCTACGAGGAGATTGAGTAGGTAAAATATCATCTGGAGAGGAGGAATAGGAGGAGGAGGCGGATCTCTACGAGGAGATTGAGTAGGTAAAATATCATCTGGAGAGGAGGAATAGGAGAAGGAGGCGGATCTCTACGAGGAGATTGAGTATGTAAAATATCGTCTGGAGAGGAGGAATAGGAGGAGGAGGCGGATCTCTACGAGGAGATTGAGTAGGTAAAATATCATCTGGAGAGGAGGAATAGGAGGAGGAGGCGGATCTCTACGAGGAGATTGAGTAGGTAAAATATCATCTGGAGAGGAGGAATAGGAGGAGGAGGCGGATCTCTACGAGGAGATTGAGTAGGTAAAATATCGTCTGGAGAGGAGGAATAGGAGGAGGAGGCGGATCTCTACGAGGAGATTGAGTAGGTAAAATATCATCTGGAGAGGAGGAATAGGAGGAGGAGGCGGATCTCTACGAGGAGATTGAGTAGGTAAAATATCGTCTGGAGAGGAGGAATAGGAGGAGGAGGCGGATCTCTACGAGGAGATTGAGTAGGTAAAATATCATCTGGAGAGGAGGAATAGGAGGAGGAGGCGGATCTCTACGAGGAGATTGAGTAGGTAAAATATCATCTGGAGAGGAGGAATAGGAGGAGGAGGCGGATCTCTACGGGGAGATTGAGTAGGTAAAATATCATCTGGAGAGGAGGAATAGGAGGAGGAGGCGGATCTCTACGAGGAGATTGAGTAGGTCAAATATCATCTGGAGAGGAGGAATAGGAGGAGGAGGCGGATCTCTACGAGGAGATTGAGTAGGTAAAATATCATCTGGAGAGGAGGAATAGGAGGAGGAGGCAGATCTCTACGAGGAGATTGAGTATGTAAAATATCATCTGGAGAGGAGGAATAGGAGGAGGAGGCAGATCTCTACGAGGAGATTGAGTAGGTAAAATATCATCTGGAGAGGAGGAATAGGAGGAGGAGGCGGATCTCTACGAGGAGATTGAGTATGTAAAATATCATCTGGAGAGGAGGAATAGGAGGAGGAGGCGGATCTCTACGAGGAGATTGAGTGTGTAAAATATCATCTGGAGAGGAGGAATAGGAGGAGGAGGCGGATCTCTACGAGGAGATTGAGTAGGTAAAATATCATCTGGAGAGGAGGAATAGGAGGAGGAGGCGGATCTCTACGAGGAGATTGAGTAGGTAAAATATCATCTGGAGAGGAGGAGGAGGAGGCGGATCTCTACGGGGAGATTGAGTAGGTAAAATATCATCTGGAGAGGAGGAATAGGAGGAGGAGGCGGATCTCTACGAGGAGACTGAGTAGGTAAAATATCATCTGGAGAGGAGGAATAGGAGGAGGAGGCGGATCTCTACGAGGAGATTGAGTATGTAAAATTTCATCTGGAGAGGAGGAATAGGAGGAGGAGGGAATGCAACAGGCTGCAATGACTACACTCTCTTCCCTGGCAGAGAGGACACGTCCGAGCTGATGTAGGCCTACCCCAAACGTTTGATTGATTTTTCAGGCATTTTAATACCCTATGGACCAGGAGTTTTTCTGACCACATGACCTAACCAGGATAAACTCTAGGGTCTAGACCCTGGTTATATCCTACAACTAGGCCTTACTTCTAATCAAGCTGGGAGCCTGAGTAACCTGGGCCCAGAGTAACAGGCTCAGTTCACATGGTCAGAAATAACTCCTCTTAGTGCTAGGCATACTGTGGGAGATGATGTTGCTGTGGATAGTGGATGTCACAAGTGATAACCAAAAACTGTTGGGTATCAGCGATTAGAAGTGTTGTTTGTCTTTTGCAGGTAAGATTGAGGGATACAAACAATGTCAACATCTCTCCTAATTGCAGCCCATGCTGATGGGAGATTCTCCTTAATATTTCAGCTGAATATACTTTGAAGCGTTTGATTGAGCCTGTTTAGAGTGCATGCCACATGGACGGGGTGTGCACTTTTGGGACTATCCCAATGGTTCCATTGGAGCCAGGCAAGCTCAATCAAGTGCTAGTTCAAATATTTTAAAAGTATCAATTCTATTTGAACCCCAGGTCTGCCACACCACGGAGTAGTGATAACTTCACGGCCCGTTTCCCTTTGAGTTATTATTGAGTTTAGTTTGTCAGAGGTCCACACTCCGGGCTAGGTTGGCTAAAGGGCAAGCTTCACACTGTTAGTATTTGGTTGGGTTTGGTGTTGTTTAACAAAGTTGTCACAAACACATGCCGATTTAGACTTGTTTAGCTCACAAAGTATTTTTTATTCTCTGTCTGCCGATGCCAAGGATTGTGTCAAAAACAAAAGCAGTGGGGGGAAAAAGGGCTAAAATGTGGATACAGTACATGGAAAAAAACATCTTGGCGTTGGTCAAAAAATGTGTGCTGTGCTGCTTGGAAGTTGTGCTGCCTTCAAGCACAGAATGAGAGAAGGAGTAGGAGAAGAGGGAGAGGCAGCGATAGAGAAAGAGGAGGAGAAGAGGGAGAGGCAGCGATAGAGAAAGAGGAGGAGAAGAGGGAGAGGCAGCGATAGAGAAAGAGGAGGAGAAGAGGGAGAGGCAGCGATAGAGAAAGAGGAGGAGAAGAGGGAGAGGCAGCTATAGAGAAAGAGGAGGAGAAGAGGGAGAGGCAGCGATAGAGAAAGAGCAGGAGAAGAGGGAGAGGCAGCGATAGAGAAAGAGGAGAAGAGGGAGAGGCAGCGATAGAGAAAGGGGAGGAGAAGAGGGAGAGGCAGCGATAGAGAAAGGGGAGGAGAAGAGGGAGAGGCAGCGATAGAGAAAGGGGAGGAGAAGAGGGAGAGGCAGCGATAGAGAAAGAGGAGGAGAAGAGGGAGAGGCAGCGATAGAGAAAGAGGAGGAGAAGAGGGAGCGGCAGCGATAGAGAAATAGCAGGAGAAGAGGGAGAGGCAGCGATAGAGAAAGAGGAGGAGAAGAGGGAGAGGCAGCGATAGAGAAAGAGGAGGAGAAGAGGGAGAGGCAGCGATAGAGAAAGAGGAGGAGAAGAGGGAGAGGCAGCGATAGAGAAAGAGGAGGAGAAGAGGGAGAGGCAGCGATAGAGAAAGAGGAGGAGAAGAGGGAGAGGCAGCGATAGAGAAAGAGGAGGAGAAGAGGGAGAGGCAGCGATAGAGAAAGAGGAGGAGAAGAGGGAGAGGCAGCGATAGAGAAAGGAGGAGAAGAGGGAGAGGCAGCGATAGAGAAAGAGGAGGAGAAGAGGGAGAGGCAGCGACAGAGAAAGAGGAGGAGAAGAGGGAGAGGCAGCGATAGAGAGAGGAGGAGAAGAGGGAGAGGCAGCGATAGAGGAGGATGAGGAGAAGAGGGAGAGGCAGCGATAGAGAAAGAGGAGGAGAAGAGGGAGAGGCAGCGATAGAGAAAGAGGAGGAGAAGAGGGAGAGGCAGCGATAGAGAGAGGAGGAGAAGAGGGAGAGGCAGCGATAGAGAAAGAGGAAAAGAGGGAGAGGCAGCAATAGAGAGAGGAGGAGAAGAGGGAGAGGCAGCAATAGAGAAAAAGGGTGGGAGGAGACCAGGGAGAGGTAGTGATAGAGAAATAGGGTGGCAGGAGAACAGGGAGAGGCGGCAATAGAGAAAGAGGGTGGTAGGGAATGAAGTAAGTAGTGAGCAAATGAAAGAGGGAGATAGATAGACAGGTATCTTGTTTGTGTTTTCCTGAGTGCTTCGACCCCAGACCGTGCGTGTGCGTGCGTGTGCGTGCGTGCGTGCGTGTGCGTGCACTATGCTCATCATGTCATGTAGCTAGCTAGGCAGGCGACAAACTCGGCAATGTGACCTGGGCTGTCTTTCTCTTTAAGTTAAGTAATGGTTAGAGACTGTGGGAGAGAGGGAGATGGATAGAGTGAAATAGATACCAAGAGAGAGGAAGCTTTCCAAAAACAAGTTAGAGCTCACCCCAGCGCAATGCTGCTTTTATCATGAATGTTTTCTATTTTGGTTTTCATGGGTTGTGTCCCAAATTTCCTATGGGCCCTGGTCAAAAGTTATGTGCTATAAAGGAAATAGGATGCAATTTGGGAAGCATGCATGGGTTTAATTTGTGGCTCATAGTATTTTCCTCATTTTCTCCCTCTTATTTTCCCCTTTTTTATTTCAGTCTGTTTGTCCAGATAACGGCTCGAAGAATTATCCCGGATGCTGCTTTTCATTTGAACCCGACAACATCTCAAGCAGAAAGAGAGAGAGAGGGCTGTTGTGTTGTTTCAGACTGCAAGGTGTGTGTGTGTTTTCAAATAACTTAACTCAAAGTACTCAGGCCAACAAACAAACACATTTGACACAATAACACAACCAAATTTCAATTGTCATAATATAGATAAGGCATGAGGTTTTGTGGGAGAAAAAGAACCATGAAACGATGGGTGTTCCTCTTGTTTACAAGCTGTTAGCTGGACAGCTGCTCTCTAGCTTGTCTCCCGGTCATCTGTATGTATTAAAACATCTTAATGGGATGTACAGTGGGGTCCATAATTATTGGCCCCCTTTATAAAGATGTGATAAAAATACTCAAATAAATCATAAAAATACTGAGCTATATTGTATGTTCCAAACGTTTAGGAAAGGATGTTATGTTATCTGGAATTGAAGAGGGAAAGTCCATAAACACCGACTAAGGATATCAAGGATCTGGAAAGATCCTGTATGGAGGAATGGTCTGAGATCCCTCCCAATGTGTTCTCCAACTCATAAAACATTTTAGAAAAAGGCTCAGTGATGTGATCCTCACAAGGGGAGGGTGCACAAAGTATTGTCTATAGAGCTATACAGTAGGTGTTGTGGTTTTGGTTGTACCTCAGTTAAGCCTGTAGTTAGTCATCCATAAGGATTGTATACTGTTACAGCACATTCAGAAGGTATTGATACCCGTTGACTTATTCCACATTTTGTTGTGTTACAGCCTGGATTAAAAATGGATTAAATATTCACACTCTACACACAATACCCCATAATGACAAAGTGAAATGTTTTTAGAAAGGTTAGCAAATGTATTAAATTAGAAAATACAGAAATATCTAATTTCGTATTCACACCCCTGAGTCAATGCTTTGTAGCACCTTTAGCAACAATTATAGTCTCTAATAGTTTTGCACACCTGGATTGTACAATATTTTCCCATTATTCTTTTTAAAATTCTTAAAGCCCTGTCAAGTTGATTGGATCTTGCAAACCTTTCGGTTACTAGTCCAACGCTCTAACCACTAGGCTACCTACCGCCCCAATAGGGATAAGCCCTAATAGTTTTTTTGTAAAGGCTATAGGTTCATATAGGGTCAGACCCATTGTTAAACATGCTTCCCATGTACAGGTCTTATGTCCTTGTTCTCTATATTGCCTCACAGGGCCATGTGCTCGCTCATTCAGCATGCTGTTGTTGGCAGATGTGGTCCAATTCCTGACCTTTTAAATAGACGTAAATATTTTAGGTGACACGTGATATAGTACGAGCGTTTGTCGTCTAACACTGGAGTGTACTGCACTATACAGAAAACCAGGGTTCAAATAGTGTTTGTTTTCTTTCAAATACTTCATCTGCTCTTGATTGAGCTTGCCCGCACATATGGACACTCTTTCGTTAGTGACAGAATGCATCTCGATCTCTTGTAATTTTGTTTAGTGCAGCGGGTCTTGGTCAAAAGTAGTACACTATATGGGAATAGGGTGCCATTTGAGACACACAGTCTGCCTTAGAACAAGGTCAAGTTCTGCAGCCCTTCACTTTGTTCCTCTCCATTTGTTTGTTTTGTTGTGGGCCTCTGGGTCTTCTGACTCCACAGTCTCTCTCGCTCTGGTCATCCTGTAGCCTCTAGATTTCTAGGTTGTTCCATTCTTCCCCCATCTGTTTGTCCACACTAAGACAGTGATCCAGCAGTCATTTCCCCAAAGCAATTTAGTCCCTCGGTTTGTTATGTTATGGGACCCCCAGGAATGTACTTTAGATTGGAGTGTGATAGAGATGGACATACAAGCCTTAATCAGAAGCCTTTATGACGATTAGAACCACGCTAAATGTATTTGCATGTTGAAGTTTAATATAAAGCCATTAATAAAGGCACCAAGCTGGTTAGGAACGTGATTAGCTCAGTGAAAATATTACAATGATCTCTTTTATAATGCAGTCATCTCTCTGACTGCGCCCCAAATGGCAAACGGTATTCCCTATTTAGAGCAGCAGTATTGTCAGGCGGCGGGGTTGTCACACAAACAAAGACTGTTGCCGAATTCGGTGGAATTGATCTGCGTAGTTTTTGGAGGAAGGAAAGAAAGGAAGACTCCACACCACTCTCTCACTTGAGTATCTTAGCTAGTTATTTTCTGATGATCTCATTTTGTAGCTTTGGCAAGTATGTGTGTGTTTCCCATCCCAGTTTTCTCATCTCCCTGTAGGTTTTACAGACGCTCTCCACCCCATGGCTGCAACCTTTTCTAATTTATTGTACTCCGCACCCACAACCAAAGTGGAATTCCTAGTTTCCCTGCACAGTTTGGAACTGCCGATCTGTGGTCAAGAAGGCTGAGTTCATCCCGGCCTATGTTGCCCTTGTCCACTCTAGCTTAACATTGTTGTCATCTATCACCCACCAGGTGCCCTTGGAAAGTCAATGAGCTTGATATCTGGATAACCTAATTTCCCGACGATGGCTCACCACTCATTGTAATTGGCGACTTTAACCTCCCGACGCCTGACTTCAATAAAAAATGTTCCACCTCTTTCTTTACATTTCTTTACGCCCTTTCCAGTCCACGTCCACTCACAAGGCATGCAATATGCTTGACCTCATCTTCACTAGAGGCTGTTTGCCTACTAATCTCACTGCAACTTCCCTCCAGGTCTTTCACTACATTGTTTCCTTTTTTGTCTCTCTTTCTCCAGATGAAATCCTGCACCTAGTGGTGTCTGGCCGCCCGACAACCTGCCCATTCAACCCTATCCCCTCCTCCCTTCTCCAAACCATCTCTGGAGAACTTCTCCCATTCCTCACTTCCCTCATCAACTCATCACTGACCACTTGCTGCATCCCCTCTGACTTCAAGATGGCCAGAGTCGCTCCCCTCCTCAAGAAACCAACACTGTACCCCCTCTGACTTCCAAACTACAGACCCGTATCCCTTTTCTTTCCGAAACACTTGAGTGTGCTGTCTCTGACCAACTCTCTCGTTATCTCTCTCAGAACAATGTTCTTGACCAGTCAGGCTTCAAGGCAGCTCACTCAAATGAGACCGCACTCCTCTCTCACAGAGGCTCTCTGCTCTGCGAAAGCTTACTCTCTCTCCTCTGTTCTCATCCTTCTAGATCTGTCCGCTACATTCGACACAATGAACCATCAGATCCTCCTCTCCACTCTCTCAGGGTTGGGCGTCTCAAACTCTGCACATTCCTGGATTGCATCCTACCTGGCAGGTTGCTTCTACCAGGTGGCGTGGAGAGGATCTGAGTCTGCACCATGTGCTCTCACTACTGGTGTCCCGCAGGGCTCATTTTCTAGGCCCTCTCCTTTTTTCTCTACAGCAAATGACAAAACAGAGCTGCTCCTTCTCCCGGGAAAGGCTTGCCTGCTCCAAGACCTGTCCACCACGGTTGACAACTCCATGGTGTCCCCCTCCCAGAGTGCAAAGAACTTTGGTGTGACCCTGGACTACACCCTGTTGTTCTCCGCAAACATCAAAGCAGGGACTCGCTGCTGCAGGTTGATGCTCTACAACATCCGTAGAGTACGACCTTTCCTCACACAGGAAGCAGTGCAGGTCCTAATCCAGGCACTTGTCATCTCCCGTCTGGACTACCGCAACACTCTGTTCGCTGGGCTCCCTCCTTGTGCCATCAAACCCCTGCAACTTATCCAGAATCCCATAGCCTGCCTAGTGTTCAACCTCCCTAAGTTCTCCCATGTCACCCCGCTCCTCCGCACACTCCACTGACTTCCAGTCGAAGCGTCATCTTCAAACCCTGGTGCTTGTCTACGGAGCAGCTAGGGAACTGCACCTCCTTACATTCAGGCTCAAACCCTACATCCCAACCCGAGCACTCCGCTCAACCACTTCTGGTCTCTTGGCCCTCCCGGGAAGCTCCCGTTTTTAGCCCAGTCAAAAGCTCTTCTCTGTCCTGGTACCCCAATGGTGGAACAAGCCCCCTGCAGTCAGGACAGCGGAGTCATTGCCCATCTTTCGAAAACGACTTAACCTCTCTGAGCACGGAACCCGGTAGCGGGCTGAAATTCCACAACATACGGTGATCGCTACATAAATAGTCATATTAAACATTCATGAAAATACAAGTGTCTCACATGTATCGAAAGCCTAGAATATTGCTAATCCAACTGCGCTGTCAGATTTAATAAATGATTTACTGCGAAAGAATACGATGCGATTATCTGAGGATAGAGCCCCATAAAAACAACAATTTCAACTAGCACAGGCGTAACAAAATCACATACTGCATTAAAATAAATTGTTTACCTTTGACGATCTTCGTCTGTTTGCAATCCCAATGCTCATTATTACACAATGAATGATCTTTTGTTTGATAAAATTCATTTTTATAGCCTAACACAAAACATTTTGTGAACCGCTTGTGTCGTGAATTCCGTCTCATTGCATTTTCGACGACACATTCCAGGTAAATAACCCACACAGAACGTGACTTTTCCAGTCATCTTTGGTTTCATTGCAATCAACTGGTTTGTTTCTAACACAACCAAACCTGATGGGCCATTTCGCGGGACGTGTTGACTGAAAGAAACCGATTTGAAGACAACAAGTAATGACATCACTGTGCACCAATGATATGACCACTGTTTCGTTGATTGACTGTATTTTAACCCAATGACCACTGATCGTCTTGAAATCTAGCTGGGTAGATAGCCAATGAGCTGAGGTAAACGGCAATATGCAATGGTTGTGTGTTGGAAGACCAACCCATGTCGTAAACTCCAGCGTAAAGAGAGTCATTCGCTATTGAAGTTTTATTCCAGAAGGAGCTACGCATTTTACGCACAGCGTTGTTTTGGTAAACGCGCAGATTCAGCTGTTTTATTTATCAATCAGTATGGTGGCTAAGTCAGGGAAAGCTAAATCTAAGTCTAGATATACAGATGTACACACAATTTTAGAAGAAATTGATCGGAAGTGTGAGACAGAGATTGTTGTAGGACGATTCACTTAGCGATTCCCAAGTGTAGGAATATTTTTTGAACTGTGTACAAATCTGTAACGGTGCCTGCAGAAGAGGAACAATGTCACCGTTTTGGACCGGTAAGTTCTTCTCATGCTAATGCCCTTCTCATGCTAATGCAAATATTATTTGTGATTTTATTTTTTATTTTAGAAGCAATATATAAAAATGTAATGTAATGTAATGAATTGTGATGAAATGATGTAATGAAATGTAATGAAAAGTGATGAAATGTTTATGCCGCCCCACCCCAACCCACATGAAATAGCCTATTTGAGGCTGTTGAGGTGAGGGCAGGCCCACAACAATGGCCAAAGTGAAATGGAGACAGTATATACAGCCGGTCTGTTGTAATATAATAAAAACAGTAGATCTAGCTGGTCTGTCATAATATATTCAACCTTATGTTCTCTGTACTCTATATATATATATATATATATATATATATATATATAATCTGTTTATTATACCTCAGCAGCACAATATTGTGTAGAGCTTTGGCAAAGTGGGTGATGTTATATCCTTCCTGCTTGGCCCTGTCTGGGGGTCTCATCGGATGGGGCCACAGTGTCTCCTGACCCCTCCTGTCTCAGCCTCCAGTATTTATGCTGCAGTAGTTTATGTGTCGGGGGGCTAGGGTCAGTTTGTTATATCTGGAGTACTTCTTCTGTCTTATCCGGTGTCCTGTGTGAATTTAAGTATGCTCTCTCTAATTCTCTCTTTCTCTCGGAGGAGGACCTGAGCCCTAGGGCCATGCGTCAGGGCTACCTGGTATGATGACTCCTTGCTGTCCCCAGTCCACCTGGCCTTGCTGCTGTTCCAGTTTCAACTGTTCTGCCTGCAGCTATGGAACCCTAAACTGTTCATATTTACTCTTGAGGTGCTATCCTGTTGCATCCTCTACAACTACTGTGATTATTATTATTTGACCCTGCTGGTCATCTATGAACGTTTGAAAATCTCGGCCATGTTCTGTTATAATCTCCACCCGGTACAGCCAGAAGAGGACTGGCCACCCCTCATAGCCTGGTTCCTCTCTAAGGAAAGGTTTTGGCCTTTCTGGTGAGTTTTTCCTAGCCACCGTGCTTCTACACCTGCATTGCTTTCTGTTTGGGGTTTTTGGCTGGGTTTCTGTACCGCACTCTGAGATATTAGCTGATGTACGAAGGGCTATATAAATACATTTGATTTGATAGAGGACTGAGGGTCTTCCAAATATTGAAAGTGTGTAAATAGTTACCCATGTTATTTTGTAAATGTATATTTTGTTTTCTTCATTTTTCCCCCATATTTTTTTTCTCCATTTTTTTTTGGGGGGGGGGGTGTTAGAATACCATTTTGGCATTTTGTATATAGTTATTTGTTTCTAAATGTATACCTTCACCAATTTGGCCACTTGGGTACATTTGGGCTACTTGTGTGGGACACCTGGGTGACTTCATGATAAATGTCATGTAGCACACTCATTTTAGAAGTTATCATTCTGAAACTTTGCACAAGTACTGTTGCCCTCTTATTTTTTCACTGAAATTGTCCCCATCATCCTATCTGAATGTTTGTTTTGTCTTGTTCATTTTAAAGATAATACAACAATAAAAAGAAAAAACGTATGGTTTATTTCATTGTATAATCTAAACCAGATCTATTGTGTTATATTCTCCTACATTCTCCTTCAGAGTGTTTTCTTTCAAATGATACCAAGAATATGCATATCCTTGCTTCTGGGCCAGAGCTACAGGCAGTTAGATTTGGGTATGTCTTCAGGTGGAAATTGAAAAAAGTAGGGGGGTTAAACCCTACCTCTTTGAAGAGTATCTTAAATAACTCACGCCGCCTTCGAGACACTTCTCTGTTCCACTAGCACTGACTTTTCTGATAAATAGTTTATTGAGGGAAAATGTACTTGATACGATTGTGATGTGTCTCACATAGCTATGTTAAGATTAATGCGTTAATTGTAAGTCCTTCTGGATAAGAGCATGTCCTTAAATGACAAACATTAAAATGTTGTCTTGTTTGGAATCGGGACATCATGTTTACATTGAAACCATCGGGACATCATGTTTACATTGAAACCATCGGGACATCATATTTACATTGAAACCATCGGGACATCATGTTTACATTGAAACCATCGGGGCATCATGTTTACATTGAAACCATCGGGACATCATATTTACATTGAAACCATCGGGACATCATGTTTACATTGAAACCATCGGGGCATCATGTTTACATTGAAACCATCGGGACATCATGTTTACATTGAAACCATCGGGACATCATATTTACATTGAAACCATCGGGGCATCATGTTTACATTGAAACCATCGGGACATCATGTTTACATTGAAACCATCGGGGCATCATGTTTACATTGAAATCATCGGGGCATCATGTTTACATTGAAATCATCGGGACATCATGTTTAGATTGAAACCATCGGGACATCATGTTTACATTGAAACCATCGGGACATCATGTTTACATTGAAACCATCGGGACATCATATTTACATTGAAACCATCGGGACATCATATTTACATTGAAACCATCGGGACATCATGTTTACATTGAAACCATCGGAACATCATGTTTACATTGAAACCATCGGGACATCATATTTACATTGAAACCATCGGGACATCATGTTTACATTGAAACCATCGGGACATCATGTTTACATTGAAACCATCGGGACATCATGTTTACATTGAAACCATCGGGACATCATGTTTACATTGAAACCATCGGGACATCATGTTTACATTGAAACCATCGGGACATCATGTTTACATTGAAACCATCGGGACATCATGTTTACATTGAAACCATCGGGACATCATATTTACATTGAAACCATCGGGAGATCATATTTACATTGAAACCATGTAGGCCTATGAGTCCCAAATGGCACCCTATTCCCTATATAGTGCACTAATGTAATGCACAAAATAAGAGAATGGGTGCCATTTGGGATGCAGACCATATGTATTCTTCTATAGTTGTTATTTTGTTTTTGCTGAAGTATTACACACGTTGATTGGCTATTCTAATTATATTTGAATAATAATAATTTATAACATAGCGCTTTTCATAAGTCTCATTGCACTTCAAAAGCATAAAACAAACAAGAAATACATCATGAGTAACCTAGCTATAGTTAGGTCAACCAATAGAGGCCAATTATTTTGAATTCATACATCGTCCAAAGATGGAGAGGGACTGTTCATGGCTTGACCAGAGGAAGGTGGTCTGGGAGATGGTTGATGAAGAGTCTGGTAATGATCATGTAGAGGGCTACTCTGGGAACCAGCCTGAGTCATGTAGCTACTGGACTTCTCCTCCTTCACAATGTATGACACCCACTTGGGTGATGCCTCAGCAGCTCTGGGCACCAGAAGGTTCAGCACACACAGTTCAGAATAGTAGCCAGTCGTCCTCACTACGAGCCCTCTGCCTCAGCTTCCTCTCAAGCTTCAGGTGACTCTTCGATAGATGTTTTCAAAGGATCAACAGCCAGGTGAAACAAAAAAGATGGTAGAGTGTCCAGATGCATCATTCAAACAAAAATAATTTGATTTGACCTGTCAGTCCATGTGCAAATCTGTGGGTCAAAACTACTAGAAATATACAATAAATATGCAACAAAACTATTTTATCAAAAACAAAACAGCTGATTAAAAAAAAACTCAATTTAAAACACTAAATTCTGTACATATTTACAGGAGCTCTTTGCTTAGGCTGCTATTAGGGCGCCATAACAACTACCATGACAACCATCCATATACAGTTTGAAAATTGCCGTTTTGGTCACTGATTGGAATGCAGGGCTGTACAGTAACATTCTACCATGGTTATGCATATGCTTCTCATATTCCTTCTGTTAGAAACATTTACATTTGGTCCTATCCAAATTTAAGGAAGTAAGAGCTTCACTGTTAGTCTACATCTGTTGTTTACGAAGCATGTGACGAATAAAATGTGTTTTATCCATATAGGCCAAAGGGTTAACAATGCACTTGCTAACACTTTAAAGGTTGCATGTGCGAAAGAAAGGTAGAGTAGTAGTATTTAATGGAGAGTGACAGAGACAAAGGAGCAGTGAAACATTTTTCCTAGAGATTTCCAAGAGGCTGTTGTCTCCAACTGTGGAGCAATGTGAGCTCAGGTCTAAGACAGTGACTGGTCCAGTCCACTCCTCTTCTGAGAGAAGAGGATGAAGAGAAAAGAGAGAGAGAGAAAAATCTGTCCTGTCCCCTGACAAATCTTTATGGTTCTAGAATCCATGGAATTCCACCTGTAGTTTGGTAACCGATGTGACATCACATTGTTTGAGTTTTCTTTCTTCCTGGTTGGACATCTGGCAGAGTTTGATATATTCTTTGTCCAACTTTTCTCACGTAGGTAGTGAAATTCAATTCTGTGTAGCTGTCAAAAGGAGTGTGCTTGGTACTTACTGTAGAGCTAGGCTAGCTGTGTCTGTGACAAGGTTTGGCAGGTTTCCTAGCTAGCTAGGGCTCGGCCAATGTGGTATCCAGGTTTTGGCACCGGCACTGCTGGGACGGACCATTTGGAGGAGGAGTTTGGAGAAAATCTTTGGGCCCCTATTGCTGACCTATTTGCAGTTTGGCAACCTATCACATTCTCCTGGAGACCTCTGGGACAACAGAGGAGACCATTCGGAGGAGGATGTAGGGGGTGGGAGGAACACAGAACTTAAAGCATGGAGCCAGAGTAGTGTAGAAACGTTCTCTTTCTCTCTCTCGCTCTCTCTTTAGTCTCTGCTGGACTGTAAATACTGAGTACAGTATGTGTGAAAGTGTCATGGGTCTGACTTCAGCAAGTTAATTGTACAAAAGTTTATTTATTCATTTTCACAATGTTTGTTTTCTGTCTCTACTTTGTTGTGGTGTTTGGTGAATGGCATGGCCTGGCTGGAATGCCACAGTGTGTGGACTCAGGATTCAGACTGCTTCCTGTGGCTCTGCCAAGAAACAAACACTAGCCACGGTCTTTCTCTTGCACTCTCTCCCTCTCTCTCTATCCATCTATCTCTCGCTTCCCTTTCTCTCAATCCCCCCCCCCCCCCCTCTCTCTCTCTCTCTCTCTCTCTCTCTCACTTGTTGGCTGCTTTTTCTTCACTCTGTGGTCCAACTCATCCCAAACCATCTCAATTGGGTTGAGGTGGGGTGATTGTGGAGGCCAGGTCATCTGATGCAGCACTCCATCACTCTCCTTCTTGGTCAAATAGCCCTTACACAGCCCGGAGGTTTGTTTCGGGTCATTGTCCTGTTGAAAAACAAATGATAGTCCCACTTAGGGCTGTGGCGGTCACACAATTTTGTCAGCCAGTGATTGTCAAGCAAATAACTGTCGGCCTCATGGTAATTGACAGTTGATTAACATGAATACATTTCGCGTCTCCTGGCTTCCACACATCTTTAAAAAGTATAATAAATCCATGTAATATAGCCTACACCTTCACAATAAATCCATTATATATTTTAGACAGGTATGAAGAAACATGATGTGAAAAAAATGTAGTCTATTTCATAAGAACAGAATAGCATACTCTGAGTTGCCCTGATGTTAGGTACTGATCTGGCTATGCCATATGGCTGTGGGCTACACCAGGTCATTTAGCAGACAAGATTTGCTTATAATTCCGTTGCATTATTTTCTAGTATGAAGAATACAATTGAACAAATATTTTCTCCAAATGATTTGAGGGAGTGAGCACATGCGGCTATTCTGTGTTGAGCGGTTAACAAAAATAGGTACTCCTATATGCTCAATGTAAAGTTAATAATATAACTTGTTCTACAAACATTGGGCTACATATTTTGATGTTTAATACATTGTAAGGCTACATGATACGACCAATGATGATTTGAAAAAAGTTGCTTGAAAGGCATGAGGTATGCTTTGTTTTTTTTACGTAGTACCTGCAGCATCCCGGAGTTGCCTCTTCACTGTTGACGTTGAGACTGGTGATTCACGGGTACTATTTAATGAAGCTGCCAGTTGAGGACTTGCGAGGTGTCTGTTTCTCAAACTAGACACTCTAATGTACTTGTCCTCTTGCTCAGTTGTGCACCGGGGCCTCCCACTACTCTTTCTATTTTGGTTAGTGCCATTTTGCGCTGTTCTGTGAAGGGAGTAGTACACAGCATTGTACTAGATCTTCAGTTTCTTGGCAATTTCTCGGATAGAAGAGCCTTCATTTCTCAGAACAAGAATAGACTGACGAGTTTCGGAAGAAAGTTCTTTGTTTCTTGCCATTTTGAGCCTGTAATCGAACCCACAAATGCTGATGTTCCAGATACTCAACTAGTCTTAAGAAGGCCAGTTTTATTAAATAAATTCAAATCTGCATCAATCTACCAACAATACCCTATAATGACAACAGGTTTTTAGACATTTAAAAAAATGATAAAAAAATGTAATTCCTTATTCACATAAGTATCCAGACCCTTTGCTACGAGACCCGAAATTGAGCTCAGGTGCATCCTTTTTCCATTGATCATCCTTGAGATGTTTCTACAACTTGATTGGAATCGACCTGTGGTAAATTAAATTGGACCTGATTTGGAAACGTACACACCTGTCTATATAAGCAATCGGGGGAGAAGGGCCTTGGTCAGGGAGGTGACCAAGAACCCAATGGTCACTCTGACAGACCAGTTTCTCTGGAGATGGGAGAACCTTTGAGAAGGACAACCATCTCTGTAGCATTCCACCAATCAGGCCTTTATGGTAGAGTGACCAGACAGAAGCCACTCTTCAGTAAAAGGCACATGACAGCCCACTTGGAGTTTGCCAAAAATCACCTAAAGACTCTCAGACCATGAGAAACAAGATTTTCTGGTCTGATGAAACCAAGATTGAATTCTTTGGCCTGAATGCCAAACGTCACGTCTGGAGGAAACCTGGCACCATCCTTATGATGAAGCATGGTGGTGGCAGCATCATGCTGTGGGGATGTTTTTCAGTGGCAGGCACTGGGAGACTAGTTAGGATGGAGGGAACGATGAATGGAGCAAAGTACAGAGATCCCTGTTGAAATCCTGCTCCAGAATTCTCAGGACTGGGGCGAAGGTTCATCTTCTAACAGGACAATGACCCTAAGCACACAGCCAAGACAACGCAGGAGTGGCTTCGGGACAAGTCTCTGAATGTCCTTGAGTGGCCCAGCCAGAACCTAAAAAATAGCTCTGCAGCGACGCTCCTCATCCAACCTGACAGACCTTGAGATAGTAGAGAAGAATGGGAGAAACTCCTCAAATACAGATGTGCCTAACTTGTAGCGTCATACCCAAGAAGACTCAAGGCTGTAATCGCTGCCATAGGTGCTTCAACAAAGTACTGAGTAAAGGGTCTGAATACTGATGTAAATGTGATATATATATTTTTTCTTCTAAAAAACTGTTTTTGCGTTGCCATTATTGTGTGTAGATTAATGAGGATATAAAAAAACCCACATTTGAATAAGACTAACATTACACAATGTGGAATAAGTCAAGGGATTTGAATACATTCCAAATTAACTATATATTATATTTTATTAATCCTTTATTCTTTGTTTAACCAAGATGATGCTGATTGGTCTCATGATGTGACAAGCCCCTTACAGTGCAATCGGAACCATGTGATTCGTTACAATCAACATCCCCTTGCGGCCTCCAGCTGAAACACACATGCTTAAAAAAGCCCTTGTTGTGTGGAAGTGGTTACCAGTTTAGTTGGTACGTCTTCACGGAAATACATGTTTATTTTCGTTTGCTCAACCCTGAAACAATGACTCGATGCGATGGCAATAAATGTAACAATACGCGTTTTCACAAACTTGCATCAGACACAGGAACAGGATGCCATGTAAGATACCTAAACTCGCTGAAACTAGCAGATTTAGTTTCACAACCCCCTCTTCTCTCCTCCTCCCCCCCTTCATTCTCCTTCTTTATCTATCTTCTTTTTTTTACCGCAGTATCCTTAGTCCCTGCGTTTGTCCTGATTTACCCTCGCCTTTCCCCAGCATGCACTGTGGTGATTTTGGTGCTCTGTCAGAGCGGGGCGGGTGCACACTTTTGATGAGATGAGAGGGTGGAGGGAGGGAGGGAGGACAGTGGCAGTCGGACGTTGTACTCTCTGATGCTGTCTATATTTGTGCTGCTCTCTCACCAAACTACCCCACTCACACCGACCTCACCTCTCCTTCCCCCTCCTCTCCTCCTCCCACCTCCTGCCCCTTCCTCTCCTCCCTCGTTCTCTTCTCCCCCACCCCCTTCCCTCTCTTCTCCCCATTCTCTACTGCAATGGGTTTGCAAATTATTTTGCCCCCTTTTTTTCCCCTCTGTCATTCTGTCCCTGAAATTGTGTGCATATGGATGAAAACTATTAAAAAAAGTGGGTTACAAAGCAGAGCTGAGAGCTGTTTCTGTGAGCGCGCTGATAGCAGTCCTCATCTGACCTGCACTCAGACTGGCACAGTGGAGGGATGCAGGGAGTGAGGAAAGAAGAGAGAGAGAGACCGAGGGGGCGGGGCCCGGGGAGCCAAATGGATTCATGCATTTTAGACGATTCTGCGCTGTTCATTTGATCTAGTGTTCCAATGCTGTGTGTTCTCCACACATGACTGGTTCTCCCTCTCCCTCGGTACTCTCTATCTCTCTCTGGGGGTCAGTTCAGGAGCTTAGTGCTACACGCATATACACACACATCCACACACACAAGCTTACAGATCAAGTGGTTCTGTCTGGCTTGCGGCAGTTATTCAATCCTCCATCCCTCTTTTCTTTCTTCAATAAGAACTGCTCCCCCCTCTATCTGCGCTCTATCCTTAGGGGAAGCTTTTTTCCTCTGCTATTTGTCCTTTGGTGCACCTCAGTAAATATAATTACAGTAGATGACTGTCATGCCACAAGTGGATGAATACACTACCCTGTTCTGTTTATCGCCCTCTGCTGAGGCTAGTTATAAGCATAAGTACTGTATTAGCTACAGGTTTACAGTTATAGTGTAATGTATTTCTTCTCAACTCATTGTTGCCCATTCATTCTGTGACGGGTTTGTATTGACCCCCTCTAGCACTGACTACATATAAAGAACAATATACATGTACTGGCATTCATCTGGTTCCCAGAAACACATTCTGTCCTTCAGACCTGTCTGTCTGCCCGCTGTAGCAGCCTCCACATGACCTGCTGGTCTGCCCGCTGTAGCAGCCTCCTCATGACCTGCCAGTCTGCCCGCTGTAGCAGCCTCCTCATGACCTGTCTGTCTGCCCGCTGTAGCAGCCTCCTCATGACCTGTCTGTCTGCCCGCTGTAGCAGCCTCCTCATGACCTGCCAGTCTGCCCGCTGTAGCAGCCTCCTCATGACCTGTCTGTCTGCCCGCTGTAGCAGCCTCCTCATGACCTGCTGGTCTGCCCGCTGTAGCAGCCTCCTCATGACCTGCTGCTCTGTCCACTGTAGCAGCCTCCTCATGACCTGCCAGTCTGTCCACTGTAGCAGCCTCCACATGACCTGTCTGTCTGCCCGCTGTAGCAGCCTCCACATGACCTGCCGGTCTGCCCGCTGTAGCAGCCTCCACATGACCTGTCTGTCTGCCCGCTGTAGCAGCCTCCACATGACCTGTCTGTCTGCCCGCTGTAGCAGCCTCCACATGACCTGCTGGTCTGCCCGCTGTAGCAGCCTCCTCATGACCTGCTGCTCTGTCCACTGTAGCAGCCTCCTCATGACCTGCCAGTCTGTCCACTGTAGCAGCCTCCACATGACCTGTCTGTCTGCCCGCTGTAGCAGCCTCCACATGACCTGCCGGTCTGCCCGCTGTAGCAGCCTCCTCATGACCTGTCTGTCTGCCCGCTGTAGCAGCCTCCTCATGACCTGTCTGTCTGCCCGCTGTAGCAGCCTCCTCATGACCTGTCTGTCTGCCCGCTGTAGCAGCCTCCTCATGACCTGTCTGTCTGCCCGCTGTAGCAGCCTCCTCGTGACCGGTCTGTCTGCCAGCTGTAGAAGCTGTCATCAAGGCTACTTTAAAGAATCTCAAATCTAAAATGTATTTTGATTTGTTTAACACTTTTTTGGTTACTACACTACTACTACTACTACCATATGTGTTATTTCATAGTTCTGATGTCTTCACTATTATTCTACAATGTCGAAAACAGTCAAATAAAGGAAAACCCTTTGTGTCCAAACTTTTGACTGGTACTATATATATAATTTATAATTCCAAAAATGGATGTGGCAACAACAGACTTCCCCCGTTAAGTCTATCCAAAGTGTGCAAGTTTGAACATGTGTCCATTTGGCCTATGGATTTTTTCCCAGCATGTATTAGATTGAGCAAGAAAAGTCTCACTTTCATTCCATAGGCTGGGATCTGCAATATGCAGCTGTTGCAGGAGCACATTTTTCACTGGCTGTCCAAAACAATTATTGATAGGCAGCTTAAACTTCAAGAATTCAACCATTATTGGGTTTAAATACACATTTAGATTTGTGAACAGCCATCCACATCGGCTACAATCCGTAGGGCGTAAATAGGTAAATGAGAGCATTGCAGGGTGATTCACATCAATGAGTTTTATGTAGATATCAGTAATATCAGCCTAATATCTGTATCGCCGTAGACTACATCACTGCTGTCATCCTTACCTCCAAGCCTTTAATCAAGTTGGATAATCTCTGGATGCCGACAGCAGTCACACCATTGGAAGACATAGCTTGGACTATGTCCTACAAAAGCCAATTCCTGCTCTTTTCCCGCAATCCATCAAACACATTTGGTGTGTCATCATGGTGGTCTCTGGCTTGTGGTAAGACTTTATTATAATTTTTATTTCACCTTTATTTAACCAGGTAGGCCAGTTCTCATTTACAACTGCGACTTGGCCAATATAAAGCAAAGCAGCGCGACAACAAAACAACACAGAGTTAAACATGGAGTAAACAAAAGTACAGTCAATAACAATAGAAAACATCTATACACAGTGTGTGTAAATGGAGTAAGAAGGTAAGGCAATAAATAGGCCATAGTAGCGAAGTAATTACAATTTAGCAAATTAATACTGGGGTGATAGATGAGCAGATGATGATGTGCAAGTAGAAATGCTGGTGTGCAAAAAAAGTATATAAAAACATTATGGGGATGGGGTAGGTAGTTGGATGGGCTATTTACAGAGGGGCTGTGTACGATAAGGTAAGCTGCTCTGACAGCTGATGCTTAAAGTTAGTGAGGAAGATATGTCTCCAACTTCAGAGATTTTTTTTTGCAATTCGTTCCAGTCATTGGCAGCAGAGAACTGGACTTGCTCAGGTGGAACAAACTTAAAGTTGTGCCTTTTTTCAATGCTGATTCGAATGTCTTTGAGAAAATAGAGAAGTGTCAGATTTTTTTCTCGCAAACATCCTTTCTGAATTTAAAAGTAATCTGATTACAACATTTTTGCTGGTAACGTAACAGATTACAGTTACCGTTTCTGTAATCCCTTACATGTAATGGATTACATATCCATTACTCCCCAACCCTGCTCATATACTGTACCATGTCTTGAAATATGAGTTCTGCTTTTAATCACATGTATTTGTTGTATAGTATGCTACATGACAAGCTGGGTGTGAATCGTGCGTGCAAGCTTGTGTGTGGGCTACAAGACAATCTGGTCGTCAATCTCAAGAGGAAATAACAGCTTTAGTACATGGTATTCTAGCCAGAGATTATATACAGAGAGAAGCCACAGAATGTACAGTAGGGAACTCTTTTAGATTCAGAGTAATATGGGGTTGAATCCCAACTGTAGATACATGAGGGTCTTTGAAGAAAACATTCTACATTTGTTGTGCAGATAAGTGTGCATATTTATAGTCTTTATCTACAGTAGTATATTCAGTTCTTATGGAAGAACTTGGATGTGACATTTGACAGCTAAAATTACTAATTTCAATCTCTTTACAGAATTACAGAATCATTGTATTCTGGCAAATGGACTTTCAAAGAACGCAAATGGATATATTATATTCCTGTTCTATTTTATTCCATTTTTGGCTTGATGAAGAACTTTGAAGCCTGGTGTGTTTTTAAGTGCTGTGCATCAGATGTAGGAGAATGAGAGATGAATGCCAAGCTCTCCTCTGAATCATTGAGTCAACCTCAAATATAACTCAATCACCATGGAAACACAGGGAAATGATAGTTGATCAGAATGCATTGGGCAGATCTCTCTCTCTCTCTCATTCACTCACTCACTCACTCACTCACAGTACCAATGATGAAATGTGAGCTGTTTCAGACTAAAAGTATAATAATATGTAAACGATACTTCATGAAATATTAACATTCGCTCATTTACTGCCCCTTGTGCCCCATACTGCTGGTCAGGAGTGTATATTTGAATGATAGGTATGATATGCAATGAATAGATTTCTTTCATGTGAAATGAATATGGTGGATTTTTAAGGTTAGGGAAAAGTGCAGTGAATAGTGACACTTTTTAGGGTGTCAATATAAATGAATGTATTTATGGTTTGTAATTTTGTCTTCTCTTTTAAACATTATATGTGTTATTGTTTTTGCCATCGAGGACCACTTTGGAAACGAGCGTTTTAATTAATACTTATAAGTGATATCCTCTGGGTCCACATTGCACATTTGTTGTATATGTCTGTTACCAAAAATAAATTCAGTTCTATTATGAGCTTCCCGAAAAGTGTTTATGCAGTTCAATTCACTTGTGCGACAGACAGCCAGAGATATGTGATTACTGCCACCAGAAGAGGATTGGCTACGTGGCACTGAACTAATGGAGTCAACAAAACAAATAAACAAGTTGTTTCCTTTAGTTTGCTTTCTCCCTTTTCCTTCCTGCGTTGTGCAGTACTCTACTGCAGGGGTTCCAAAACTTTTTCACTCGCACTGTTCATGACATTAACTGTTCACACCGCTCTTATTTCTTGCAATTCTATAATTTTGTCATGGGGTATACTCTGTTATTTTTCTGTTTTTAAATAACTAATTGACCGACGTCTGTTAAATTATTTGAATTCCATTTTGTTCATTGTTTTTCTTCCTGGGAAATCAAATGCGCACATTGCGCAGTTTCTCTAGAGATAAATCAGATCAAGCCCGAAAAAAACGCCACTCGCTGGAGAAGACAGATTTTGGGATATCCCTCTCGCTTTGCCTCTTCCTCTCTGGTTTAGCGCAGAAAACGTGGTAATTAACTATAATGACCATAATCCATTGCGCGTTACTTGTCTGGGTGTTTCTTTTACACCTTCTATGTTAGGTTCGTCTGGGGCAGACACGGAAAGAGAGTGCGCGATCGAGAGGGTAGTGGCTTTGCGAGGTATCTCTACTTGAAAATTATGATCTAAGTGATTGATAGTTGGTATTCAGCATTCATAAAAGTATGCCTTATTTACTTTGAAGAACTACTAAAATAGTGATTTTGTCAGTCATTATAGGCATCAGCTTTATAGAGATGAGATAGCATTTATTTATTTTTTATCCATAAATTGACTGAGAACACGTTCTCACTTGCAGCAACAACCTGGGGAATAGTTACAGGGGGATGAATGAGCCAATTGTAAACTGGGGATTATTAGGTGACCATGATGGTTTGAGGGCCAGATTGGGAATTTAGCCAGGACACCAGGGTTAACATCCCTACTCTTACAATAAGTGCCATGGGATCTTTAATGACCTCAGAGAGTCAGGACACCCGTTTAACATCCCATCCGAAAGACAGCACCCTACACAGGGCAGTGTCCCCAATCACTGCCCTGGGGCATTGGGATATTACTTTTTTTTAGACCAGAGGAAAGAGTGCCTCCTACTGGCCCTCCAATACCACTTCCAGCAGCATCTGGTCTCCCATCCAGGAACTGACCACCCTGCTTAGCTTCAGAAGCAAGCCAGCAGTGGTATGCAGGGTGGTATGCTGCTGGTGATTTAAATAATAGTCATCAAATAACACAAATGTAATATACCCAACAACAGAAATACAGTGATTTCAGAAAGTATTCAGACCTCTTGAATTGTTACACATTTTGTTACGTTATAGCCTTATTCTTTTATTTTTTATTTTACCCCCTTTTCTCCCCAATTGCGTGGTATCCAATTGTTAGTAGTTACTATCTTGTCTCATCGCTACAACTCCCGTACGGGCTCGGGAGAGACGAAGGTCGAAATCCATGCATCCTCCGAAACACAACCCAACCAAGCCGCACTGCTTCTTAACACAGCGCGCATCCAACCCGGAAGCCATCCGTACCAATGTGTCAGAGGAGAAATAGTGCACCTGGCGACCTGGTTTGCGTGCACTGCGCCCGGCCCGCCACAGGAGTCGTTAAGTGCGCGATGAGACAAGGATATCCCTACCGGCCTAACCCGGACGACGCTAGGCTAATTGTGCGTCGCCCCATGGACCTCCTGGTTTGGGGCCGGCTGCGACAGAGCCTGGGCTCAAACCTACCACTCGAGGCACAGATCTGGGGAAGGGTACCAACACATTTCGTTAGCATTGAAGGTCCCCAATAACACAGTGGCCTCCATCATTCTTAAATGGGGTAGAAGGGCCTTGGTCAGAGAGATGCCCAAGAACCCGATGGTCACTGACAGATACAGAGTTCCTCTTTGGAGATGGGAGAACCTTCCAGAAGGACAACCATCTCTGCAGCACTCCAACAATCAGGCCTTTATGGTAGAGTGGCCAGACAGAAGCCACTCCTCAGTGAAAGGCACATGACAGCCCGCTTGGAGTTTTCCAAAAGGCACCTAATGACTCTCAGACCATGAGAAACAAGATTCTCTGGTCTGATAAAACCAAGATTGAACTCTTTGACCTGAATGCCAACCATCATGTCTGGAGGAAACATGGCACCATCCCTACGGTGAAACATGGTGGTGGCAGCATCATGCTGTAGGGATGTTTTTCAGTGGCAGGCACTGGCAGACTAGTCAGAAAGGAGGGAAGAATGAACGGAGCAAAGTACAGAGAGATACGTGATGAAAACATGCTCCAAAGTGCTCAGGACCTCAGACTGAGACGAAGGTTCACCTTCCAATAGGACAATGACCCTGAGCACACAGCCAAGAAGACAATGCAGGAGTGGCTTCTGGACAAGTCTCTGAATGTCCTCGAGTGGCCCAGCTAGAGCCTGGACTTGAACCTGATCGAACATCTCTGGAGAGACCTAAAAATAGCTGTGCAGCTACGCTCCCCATTCAACCTGACAGAGCTTGAGATGATCTGCAGAGAAGATTGGGAGAAACTCCCCAAATTCAGGTATGCCAAGCTTGTTTTTTGAAATTTTATTTCACCTTTATTTAGCCAGGTAGGCTAGTTGAGAACAAGTTCTCATTTGCAACTGCGACCTGGCCAAGATAAAGCATAGCAATTCGACACATACCACAACACAGAGTTAAACATGGAATAAACAAAACATACAGTCAATAATACAGTAGAAAAAAAATAAAACAAAAGTCTATATACAGTGAGTGCAAATGAGATAAGATAAGGGAGTTAAGGCAATAAATAGTTACAATATAGCAATTAAACACTGGAATGGTAGATGTGCAGAAGATGAATGTGCAAGTAGAGATACTGGGGTGCAAAGGAGCAAGATAAATACATACATACAGTATGGGGATGCGGTAGATAGATGGGCTGTTTACAGATGGGCTATGTACATGTGCAGTGATCTGTAAGCTGCTCTGATAGTTGGTGCTTAAAGCTAGTTAGGGAGATGTGAGTCTCCAGCTTCAGTGATGTTTGCAGTTCATTCCAGTCATTAGCAGCAGAGAACTGGAAGGAAAGGTGACCAAAGGAGGAATTGGCTTTGGGGGTGACCAGTGAGATATACCTGCTTGTAGCGTCACACCCAAGAAGACTCTGTAATCGCTGCCAAAGGTGCTTAAACAAAGTACTGAGTAAAGGGTCTGAATACTTACGTAAATATGTGATATTTTCAGTTTTTCATTTTGTATAAATTAGCAAAAAATTCTAAAAACCTGTTTTTGCTTTGCTATTATGGTGTATTGTGTGTAGATTGATGAATAAACAAGAACCATTTAATCCATTTTAGAATAAGGCTGTAAAGTCACCAAATGTGGAAGAAGTCAAGTGGTCTGAATACTTCCTGAATGCACTGTATTTTATTAAAGCAAAGTAATGTGAATAAATGATGGTTAATAAGTGATAAGCAGTAATGGGCAGTCACTACCATCATGGGTCTTTTTAAAATGTATTTTACATCTGTTGTTACAGCATTCAACCTACACATTGCATTGTGCATTTAATGTTTAAAACAATAATCAAAACCAAAGTCCAAAACTGTGGTTATTTTCTAATAATCTAACCTAAACTGAACAGACCAGAAAGCCCTAATCGCTCAGAGCTACAGTAACGGCAAAAATACCTCGCCCGCTTTAATAACTAGATTTGATCAGACATTACACACAGAGAAATGAGTCATCAGAGAGTGAGAGGGGGAAATGGAGAGAAATAAGCTGAGAGTGAGAGAGAGGCTGAGAGGCCCTAGTGAAAAAGAAGGGGGGTAAGAAGTGGAAAAGTTCTTGTGGGAGGTTAAGGGAGTCATAAAGCATCTCTGGGATCTTCAACCCTCTGCTTCTGCATATGTGTGTACCACGTGTGTACGTCGTGTGTGTACCACGTGTGTACGTCGTGTGTACCACGTGTGTACCTCGTGTGTACGTCGTGTGTGTACCTTGTGTGTACGTCATGTGTGTACGCCATGTGTGTACCTCGTGTGTGCCTTGTGTGTACCTCGTGTGTACCTCGTGTGTACCTCGTGTGGACCTCGTGTGTGCCTTGTGTGTACCTCGTGTGTACCTCATGTGTGTATCTCATGTGTGTACGTCGTGTGTACCTCGTGTGTACGTCGTGTGTACTTCATGTGTGTACTTCGTGTGTACGTCGTGTGTGTACCTCGTGTGTACCTCATGTGTGTACCTCATGTGTGTACTTCGTGTGTACGTCGTGTGTGTACCTCGTGTGCCACTGCGTATGTGTACATCCAGAGTGTCACTGTTTGTTTCTTCATAAAAGGCTAATGCTCGATGCAAGGCCCGATGCAAGGCTCGATGCAAGGCTCGATGCAAGGCCCGATGCAAGGCCCGATGCAAGGCCCGATGCATGGCCCGATGCAAGGCCCGATGCAAGGCCCGATGCAAGGCCCGATGCAAGGCTCGATGCAAGGCTCGATGCAAGGCTCGATGCAAGGCTCGATGCAAGGCTCGATTGTAAGGCTCGATGCAAGGCTCGATGCAAGGCTCGATGCAAGGCTCGATGCAAGGCTCGATTGTAAGGCTCGATGCAAGGCTCGATTGTAAGGCCCGATGCAAGGCTCGATGCAAGGCTCGATGCAAGGCTCGATGCAAGGCTCGATTGTAAGGCTCGATGCAAGGCTCGATTGTAAGGCTCGATGCAAGGCTCGATTGTAAGGCTCGATGCAAGGCTCGATTGTAAGGCTCGATGCAAGGCTCGATGCAAGGCTCGATGCAAGGCTCGATGCAAGGCTCGATTGTAAGGCTCGATGCAAGGCTCGATTGTAAGGCTCGATGCAAGGCTCGATGCAAGGCTCGATTGTAAGGCTCGATGCAAGGCTCGATGCAAGGCTCGATTGTAAGGCTCGATTGTAAGGCTCGATTGTAAGGCTCGATTGTAAGGCCCGATGCATTGTCTTAATACACGTTGCTTTTAGTGCCAGTACTCACAGTAGAAAGTGCGAGTTGCCAGTACTTGCAGGCTTTCAGCGGCCCACTATTTGTTTGGTAGTACATTTATTTGTTCATGTATGTGCTTCAGTGAAGGCTGTTAAGGGGAGGACGGATCATAATAATGGCTGGAATGAAGTCAATGGCATGGTACCCACCACATTAAAGTCAGTGGCATGGTATCCACCACATAGAAACCATGTGTTTGATACCATTCCATTGACTCCATTTCAGCTTATTATGAGCCGTCATCCCCTCAGCAGCCTCCACTGATGTGCTTTAACTCGTTGTCGAGCATTAGGCCTATACATGGACATTATTTTTGATTATAGCACCGCAAACCTCTTTGGACGTATTTGAATAGAAAACATTTTACAACTGTTATGATCGATTAAGAGACTGATAGTGTTGATCGCTCAGACACCAGAATCTGATGTTTGGTTCTCGTTCTTCCAGGATTCTGTCTGGGGGAACTCGGCAGACTCCTCCAATCCCTCCCTCTCTCTATGCCTCTCTCCCTCCCTCTGGTAAGAATGGCCTTTTGTCAGACAGCTAGCCAGCGTCCAACACTTCACACACACAGCGTCTCATAGCATGCCAGGGTCTGCTCTGCTCTGCCAATACCGAGAGCCGTAAGCTACACTTCAGCCCATCTCCCAGGCCTCAGCTAAACAGCACACACACAGACATTCAAAAACAGGGATGCATATATATGTGTGTGTGTGTGTGTGTGTGTGTGTGTGTGTCAGAGGAGGCTGGTGGGAGGAGCTGTAAGAGGTCAGGCTCGTTGTAATGGCTGGCATGGAATCATGTTTGTATTATTAACCTTTGTTTAACTAGGGGAAGTCATTGAGACCAGGGTCTCATTTCCAATGCTTCCCTGAGAACAACAGTTCAAGCAATGTGAACAAAAATTCAAGCATGATAACTACAAAATTGCAGTTACAGCATTTAAAATAAATTACGTTACATTCAAAATGCCAGTAGAAACAATATATACAATCAATTAAAACAAGTGCAATCAATCAAAACAAGTAAATTAACCTTTTGGGACCAAATAAGTTTTAGAGTGACCTGTATGTCATTCCGGCAGGTAGCCTAGTGGTTAGAGTGTTGGGCCAGTAACCAAAAGGATGCTGGATCGAATCCCCGAGCTGACAAGGTAAAAATCTGTTATCCTGCCAATGAACAAGGCAGTTAACCCACTGTTGCTAGGCTGTCATTGTAAGTAAGAATTTCTTCTTAACTGACTTGCCTAGTTAGATAAAGGTTAAATAAATAATTCCAGGACTGAGGGGTATAGTAACTGAAACCAGTCTCCCCTAACTCAGAGGAGACCTCTAGAACCAAACAGTCTTGAGAGTGAATCTTATAGATACTAGACTTCCAATTTAGAAGTGAGGTAGTATCAGAGTTTCTGGAGAAGTGCTTTATATACAAATAATAGCCCATGTTGGGACCTTCTGGTAGTCAAAGATTCCCAGCCAACAGAACTATATAAGAGACAATGGTAGAGTGGTAGACTGAATCGAGAGGTTTTAACACAGAGGTTGCTGTGTGCATGTATACTGAACAAAAATATAAATACAACATGTAAAGTGTTGATCCCATGTTTCATGAACTGAAATAAAAAAAATCGCTGACATTTTCCATCCCCCAAAAGCTTATTTCGCTCAAATTTTGTGTACAAATTTGTTTACATCCCTGTTAGTGACCATTTATCCTTTGCCAAGATAATCCATCCACCTGACAGTGACACACCCTGATCTGTTTCACCTGTCTTTGTGATTGTCGCCACTCCCCTCCCAGGTGTCATCCATCTTCCTCATTGTCTCCTGTGTTACCTGTGTTCTCTGTTTGTCTGTTGCCAGTTTGTCTTGTTTGTCAAGTCAACCAGCGTTTTGTCTCAGCTCCTGCTTTTCCCAGTCTCTCTTTTCTCGCCCTCCTGGTTTTGACCCTTACCTGTCCTGACTCCGAGCCTGCCTGCCTGACCACTCTGCCTGACCCTGTGCCTGCCTGCCTGACCACTCTGCCTGACCCTGTGCCTGCCTGCCTAACCACTCTGCCTGACCCTGTGCCTGCCTGCCTGACCACTCTGCCTGACCCTGTGCCTGCCTGCCTGACCACTCTGCCTGACCCTGTGCCTGCCTGCCTGACTACTCTGCCTGCCCCTGAGCCTGCCTGCCTGACTACTCTGCCTGCCCCTGACCCTGAACCTGCCTGACTACTCTGCCTGCCCCTGAGCCTGCCGGCCTGACTACTCTGCCTGCCCCTGAGCCTGCCTGCCTGCCTGACTACTCTGCCTGCCCCTGAGCCTACCTGCCTGACTACTCTGCCTGCCTCTGAGCCTGCCGGCCTGACTACTCTGCCTGCCCCTGAGCCTGCCTGCCTGACTACTCTGCCTGCCCCTGAGCCTACCTGCCTGACTACTCTGCCTGCCTCTGAGCCTATGCTAGGCATTAAAGTTTTGATATTGGGAAATGAATTATTAAGATTGCAGGGATTACCACCTTTGTGGAGCTGGAGAACAAGGGACGACTTCCACACCTTAGTACTAATACTAATACTAATAATGGATTAATTAAATATGTGCTAAGGGCTCCACAATCAGAGGTGCAGCAAGCTGTAGAAGACACGGGTCAAGCATGTCTGCCCCAGTGGACTATTTAACATCAACATCTAAGAGAGCGTCCAGAACTTCCTTAGTAGTGACTTGCCGAAGAGAGACCAGTGGGTCTCCATTTACAGTAGCAGGCGAGTCTGTGATTAACATTTGAATTAAGTATAGGACAGTGTATGGCATATTTTGACTAGCATGGCAAAGAATTATCTTGTAGAGATTGAGGCAAAACAATGTGTATAGAATAAGTGATAATCAGAGATGAGCCTGTGTCATGAACAGTCCTTTCATAGTCCCCTTTCAAATGAATGGTCTGATGCAATACAATATTGTTTAAAGGTGTCCTTTATTTAGCTTTTGTCTGTGTTGCTGCTTCTTTTTAGCAATTTAATAGCCTTCCAAAGCATAGCTGGATCGTCACAAAGGTCAGAAATGGAATTAATGAAATAGATTGACTTAGCCCTTTTTATAGAAGCAGTACATTTGTTTCTAAGTTGTCTGAAGGTCAGCCAGTCAGCAGTGCTACCAATGTGTCTGTCTTGCTTCAGACCAAGCTTTGTTCCTTAGCTGATTTAACTCAGCAAGATCTGGCATGAACCATGGGTTGACTCTATCTTTAATTCTTAATCTCTTCATTGGAGCATGTTTATCAGATACATAGATAAACATACTAGCGAATGGTTCAAGGGCAAATTGGAATGGCAACGGTCATTAAGGATCGTTGCTCATGGAAGGGTTTAAAGTTTCCCTAAGTGATAAGGCGTGGTTTCGTTTTAGGCAACTTTGTGTTCCTGACACAGACTATGGGACAGTGATCACTGAGGTCCGTTTCAAAGACACCACTAGTTCTGTATTTGAGGGTTATTTTTTGAAGTATGAGATCAGAGTTGATTTATCAGGATTCTTTATATTCAAACGAGTGGGGTCAGCAATCAGTTGAACTAAGTTCAGATCAATAAATGCTGATTTAAGACCATAAAACGAGAGAGTAATAAGCCAATCGAGTAATAAACCAATCGATCTCCCCAATATCACTATATCAGAATAAGTGGAACCGAGTCAAACATGGTTTCCATATGTTTGATGTGTTTCATACTGTTCCATTAATTCCATTCCAGCCATTACAATGAGCCGTCCTCCTATAGCTCCTCCTACCAGCCTCTGTGTATGTGCGTGTCTGTGTGCATGTGTTTAAATCAGTATTTGGTTTATGCTTTCTAGGAAGGAGGAACCATATGGGGCCTCTTCGGGGGGGGGGACATTACAGAACGCTTAGATAGAAATGTCTTCAACAGACATGATAATCTACCATGTAGAATAGGGATTTGGTACTGTGCCAGCTCTAGTCATTACATTTCTACATATATTTCTATCTGCAACGTATGTTCTAAAGTTTGAACGATTAATCTCACTGAGTAGAATTCACTCCCTGGTGTGTTTGGTTAACACACACACACACACTGGCTGGGTGGTGGGGTCAGGCAGTTCTCCTCAGTCTCTGAAAGATGAGGCCTTCCCAGTCAACTTCCTTATTCCGACCTGGGCTGCTCTCCAAATGGCACCCTATTACCTGTAGTGAACAACTTCTGACTAGGGCCCTTAGGACTATAATGGACGCATGCCTAGTTTAGGGCCAATACGGATGCAGGCCTAGTTTAGGGCCAATACGGATGCAGGCCTAGTTTAGGGCCAATATGGATGCGGGCCTAGTTTAGGGCCAATACGGATGCAGTCCTAGTTTAGGGCCAATGCGGATGCAGGCCTAGTTTAGGGCCAATACGGATGCAGGCCTAGTTTAGGGCCAATACGGATGCAGGCCTAGTTTAGGGCCAATGCGGATGCAGGCCTAGTTTTATGGCCAATACAGATGCAGGCCTAGTTTAGGGCCAATACGGATGCAGGCCTAGTTTAGGGCCAATACGGATGCAGGCCTAGTTTAGGGTATCTAGAAAGGGCGTCTCCAAATTCAAATATTTTCAGCATTATTTAGGTCGGATGTGGAGGATTTAGTCAAATTATTAAACATGAATGAGCTCAAGAATGACAACTTTATTACAGTTGAATTAACTTAGTATCCATCTTTAGGGAAATGTGTGGCTGTGATCAACAGTCTGGTGGAAATCTGTTAACCACAACTGGAACATTCAAGTTGTACTCTTTCAGAACACACAGCAGGGTTTGTCTCTGTATACTGCATGAGGCGATTGTGGTGCTTTGGTCCAACACACACACACACACACATATATATAGACGGTGTGTTTTTCCCCTAGTGGTTCAGCTCCATCTTAATGTAATGTAAAGTGCAGTCCAGAGGATTATTTTATCAGCCAAATAGTTTTTTTTATTGAAAACACCATCTGGTGGCCTTTATTTTGTGTGTGCCTTTATTATGGTTCCTCCGCAGTTGGATGATGATGATGATCAGGGCCATATTCTTCTCCTTGTGTAATGTTTTGTGTGATAAAGCTTGAAGTATGTTATCAAAGGGCCATGTTAGATAAGGGGCACAAGAGACGGTTATGAAGGCTCTGAGAATACAGCCACGTATTTAATTAATTACATTCATTTAATGTCATGATGCATGATGACATTTTGCATTAATAACTAAATAATTACCCCAAAGGCAGATACCACACAATTTATACAACTGGAGGCTTAGCTACGTGCGTGTCATTTATTTTCTCTGGTGCTTAGAACTCAAATAAGTCTTGACTCACTACATATGTGGATTTACTGCAGCTAGCATCCACCTAGTGCACCATTTAATCTGATTCAGCTTGTTTCCACCTCAGTCCCAAACCCATTTCATATTGGCTAAAGCTTTTACTGCATGGGTAAAGGGATGGGTAGGAGTCTTGGGTAGTACATCAAAATGTACAAAGTATTCAGTTGTACAGATTTCTTTGTTTTCCCAAGATTACCATTTGTGGGCAGTTATTCAGCACTTATTTCATATTGTTCTGGCTAATAGTATCCGGTGAAATGACTAAAATGTACTGCATTGTAAATGGACATGGTCTGTTGGCCGAGCTTCTCTTTCTCTCTCGCCACTGTGCTTTGGTTGCTGAGATACGGGCAATGTTTATTTTTAGATGGATATATTGGTAACCTACCCAGAACATTTCAAAACCTTCAGTCAATCTCAAAGGTATTTTATCCTTCTGCACACATTTCTAAATTAATAAATAAATAAATACAATAAATTTAATATTATGACTTTTTGATCTGCGCTGTTTAACATTTCAGTTACACCATAACACTTTTAAGCCTGAAACTCACTTGCTTGTGATTTCTGACACCTAGCTCTCTATCTCAACATCCATCCTTTACACCTAGCTCTCTATCTCAACATCCATCCTTTACACCTAGCTCTCTATCTCAACATCCATCCTTTACACCTAGCTCTCTATCTCAACATCCATCCTTTACACCTAGCTCTCTATCTCAACATCCATCCTTTACACCTAGCTCTCTATCTCAACATCCATCCTTTACACCTAGCTCTCTATCTCAACATCCATCCTTTACACCTAGCTCTCTATCTCAACATCCATCCTTTACACCTAGCTCTCTATCTCAACATCCATACTTTACACCTAGCTCTCTATCTCAACATCCATCCTTTACACCTAGCTCTCTATCTCAACATCCATCCTTTACACCTAGCTCTCTATCTCAACATCCATCCTTTACACCTAGCTCTCTATCTCAACATCCATCCTTTACACCTAGCTCTCTATCTCAACATCCATCCTTTACACCTAGCTCTCTATCTCATCATCCATCCTTTACACCTAGCTCTCTATCTCATCATCCATCCTTTACACCTAGCTCTCTATCTCAACATCCATCCTTTACACCTAGCTCTCTATCTCATCATCCATCCTTTACACCTAGCTCTCTATCTCAACATCCATCCTTTACACCTAGCTCTCTATCTCAACATCCATCCTTTACACCTAGCTCTCTATCTCAACATCCATCCTTTACACCTAGCTCTCTATCTCAACATCCATCCTTTACACCTAGCTCTCTATCTCAACATCCATCCTTTACACCTAGCTCTCTATCTCATCATCCATCCTTTACACCTAGCTCTCTATCTCAACATCCATCCTTTACACCTAGCTCTCTATCTCAACATCCATCCTTTACACCTAGCTCTCTATCTCATCATCCATCCTTTACACCTAGCTCTCTATCTCAACATCCATCCTTTACACCTAGCTCTCTATCTCAACATCCATCCTTTACACCTAGCTCTCTATCTCATCATCCATCCTTTACATCTAGCTCTCTATCTCAACATCCATCCTTTACACCTAGCTCTCTATCTCAACATCCATCCTTTACACCTAGCTCTCTATCTCAACATCCATCCTTTACACCTAGCTCTCTATCTCAACATCCATCCTTTACACCTAGCTCTCTATCTCAACATCCATCCTTTACACCTAGCTCTCTATCTCATCATCCATCCTTTACACCTAGCTCTCTATCTCAACATCCATCCTTTACACCTAGCTCTCTATCTCATCATCCATCCTTTACACCTAGCTCTCTATCTCAACATCCATCCTTTACACCTAGCTCTCTATCTCAACATCCATCCTTTACACCTAGCTCTCTCTCATCATCCATCCTTTACACCTAGCTCTCTATCTCATCATCCATCCTTTACACCTAGCTCTCTATCTCAACATCCATCATTTACACCTAGCTCTCTATCTCAACATCCATCCTTTACACCTAGCTCTCTATCTCAACATCCATCCTTTACACCTAGCTCTCTATCTCAACATCTATTCTAGTGCTACTGTATTTCTGTATTGGGCAAGAGTTCACCCGAGATAGAAGTAGCTAGGTTCACTTCCCATAAATGCATGGGTCAACTACAGTGTTGTGTGTGTGTGTGTATTGTGTGCGTTCATGCTTGCAATGGTACTTATCTCATGTTGCCCATATAGGTGTTTGAAGGGTATCCAAAGATGTGCTTTTTTGATGATGTAAGTGAGTGGCATGTGATCCAGCCAGCCGAGCAGGAAGTTGGCCCTGGAGGAAAAGAACTGTGGTTGTGTCTTAATAGACTAATGTAACATCCTCTCCTAGTCACATCATCTCCTTTCCTTCAGCTGCACTGATATGAAAGAGCTGGAATAATGACAGAAAATACTGGGTAGACAAGACCATAATGATTGTTAAGCATTGTTGGTTAAGGGCTTGTAAGTAAGCATTTCACTGTAAGGTCTACTACACCTATGGTATTCGGTGCATGTGACAAATACAATTTTATTTGATTTGTATTCGTAAGCTGCAGACTCCTTCCCTGTCAGTGGCTGGGAGGATCGTGTTCTTTTGCATTCAAGGTGTTCGGGCATGTGAACACTGACTAAACTGCTTGACTTAACCCTGGATTGTAAACTGTCATGGTCAAAACATATTGATACAGTAGTAGCTAAGATGGGGAGAACTCTGTCTATAATAAAGTGATGCTCTACCTTCTTAACCACTATCAACAAGACAGGTCCTAAAGGCACCTAGTTTTGTTGCACCTGGACTACTGTTCAGTCGTGTGGTCAGGTGCCACAAAGAGGGACTTAGGAAAATTACAATTGGCTCAGAACAGGGCAGCACGGCTGGCCCTTAAATGTACACAGGGCGCTAATATTAATGATATGCATGTCAATCTCTCATGGCTCAAAGTGGAGGAGAGAATGACTTCATCACTACTTGTTTTTGTAAGAAGTGTTGACATGCTGAATGCACCGAGCTGTCTGTTTAAACTACTAGCACACAGCTCAGTCACCCATGCATACCCTACAAAACATGCCACCAAATGTCTCTTTTTATTTATTTATTTCACCTTTATTTAACCAGGTAGGCTAGTTGAGAACAAGTTCTCATTTGCAACTGTGACCTGGCCAAGATAAAGCAGAGCAGTGTGACATAGACAACAACACAGAGTTACACATGGAGTAAACAATAAACAAGCCAATAACACAATAAACAAGTCAATGACACAGTAGAAAAAAGAAAGTCTATATACAGTGTGTGCAAAAGGCATGAGGAGGTAGGCAATAAATAGGCCATAGGAGCGAATAATTACAATTTAGCAAATTAACACTGGAGTGATAAATGAGCCGATGATGATGTGCAAGTAGAGATACTGGTGTGCAAAAGAGCAGAAAAGTAAATAAAATAAAAACAGTATGAGTTAGGTAGATTGGGTGGGCTATTTACAGATGGATTATGTACAGCTGCTCAGATAGTTGATGTTTAAAGTTGGTGAGGGAGATAAAAGTCTCCAACTTCTGCGATTTTTGCAATTTGTTCCAGTCACTGGTAGCAGAGAACTGGAAGGAAAGGCGGCCAAATGAGGTGTTGGCTTTGGGGATGATCAGTGAGATATACCCGCTGGAACGTGTGCTACGGGTGGGTGTTGTTATCATGACCAGTGAACTGAGATAAGGCGGAGCTTTACCTAGCATAGACTTATAGATGACCTGGAGCCAGTGGGTCTGGCGACGAATATGTAGCGAGGGCCAGCCGACTAGAGCATACAGGTCGCAGTGGTGGGTGGTATAAGGTAATTTAGTAACAAAACGGATGGCACTGTGATAGACTGCATCCAGTTTGCTGAGTAGCGTATTGGAAGCTATTTTGTAGACGACATCGCCGAAGTCGAGGATCGGTAGGATAGTCAGTTTTACTAGGGTAAGTGAAGTGAAGTGGAGGCTTTGTTGTGAAATAGAAAGCCGATTCTAGATTTGATTTTGGATTGGAGATGTTTAATGAGTCTGGAAGGAGAGTTTACAGTCTAGCCAGACACCTAGGTATTTATAGTTGTCCACATATTCTAGGTCGGAACGTCCAGGGTAGAGGTCGACCGATTATGATTTTTCAACGCCGATACCTATTATTGGAGGACCAAAAAAGCCGATACTGATTAATTGGCCGATTTTAAATGTATTTTATTTTCTTTGGAATAATGACAATTACAACAATACTGACTGAACACTTATTTTAACTTAATATAATACATCAATAAAAATCAATTTAGCCTCAAGTAAATAATGAAACATGTTCAATTTGGTTTAAATAATGCAAAAACAAAGTGTTGGAGAAGAAAGTAAAAATGCAATATGTGCTATGTAAGAAAGCTAACGTTTGAGTTCCTTGCTCAGAACATGAGAACATATGAAAACTGATGGTTCCTTTTAACATGAGTCTTCAATATTCCCAGGTAAGAAGTTTTAGGTTGTAAAAACGCACGTAAGTGCTGTTTGAATTCATGTTTACGCGCCTGCTTCTGCCTACCACCGCTCAGTCAGATACTTAGATACTCAGATACTTGTATGCTTGTATGCTCAGTCAGATTATATGCAACGCAGGACACGCTAGATAATATCTAGTAATATCATCAACCATGTGTAGTTAACTAGTGATTATGATTGATTGTTTTTTATAAGATAAGTTTAATGCTAGTTAGCAACTTTGCTTGGCTTAGTGCATCCGCGTAACAGGCAGTCTCCTTGTGGAGTGCAACGAGAGAGAGGCAGGTCATTATTGCGTTGGACTAGTTAACTGTAAGGTTGCAAGATTGGATCCCCCGAGCTGACAAGGTAAAAATCTGTCATTCTGTCCCTGAACAAGGCAGATAACCCACCGTTCCTAGGCCGTCATTGAAAATAAGAATGTGTTCTTAACGGACTTGCCTAGTTCAATAAAGATGTACATAAAAAAAAAAACGGCAAATCGGCGCCCAAAAATACAGATTTCCGATTGTTATGAAAACTTGAAATCACCCCTAATTAATCGGCCATTATTCGGTCGACCTTTAGTCCAGGGTGGTGATGCCAGTCGGGCGGCCGGGTGCAGGCAGCGAACGGTTGAAAAGCATGCATTTAATTTTACTAGCGTTTAAGAGCAGTTGGAGGCCACGGAAGGAGTGTTGTATGGCATTGAAGTTAGTTTGAAGGTTAGCTAGCACAGTGTCCAAGGAAGGGCCAGAAGTATACAGAATGGTGTCATCTGCGTAGAGGTGGATCAGGGAATCGCCCGAGCAAGAGCGACATCATTGATATATACAGAGAAAAGAGTCGGCCCGAGAATTGAACCCTGTGGTACCCCCATAGAGACTGCCAAAGGTCCGGACAACAGGCCCTCCGATATGACACACCGAACTCTGTCTGCAAAGTAGTTGGTGAACCAGGCGAGGCAGTCATTAGAAAAACCAAGGCTATTGAGTCTGCCAATAAGAATACGGTGATTGACAGAGTCGAAAGCCTTGGCCAGGTCGATGAAGACGGCTGCACAGTACTGTCTTTTATCAATGGCGCTTATGATATCGTTTAGTACCTTGAGCGTGGCTGAGGTGCACCCGTGACCGGCTCGGAAACCGGAGAAGTTACTGTGGGATTCTAAATGGTCGGTGATCTGTATATTAACTTGGCTTTCGAAGACTTTAGATAGGCAGGGCAGGATGGATATAGGTCTGTAACAGTTTGGGTCTAGGGTGTCACCCCCTTTGAAGAGGGGGATGACCGCGGCAGCTTTCCAATCTTTAGGGATCTCGGATGATACGAAAGAGAGGTTGAACAGGCTGGTAATAGGGGTTGCAGCAATGGCGGCGGATAGTTTTAGAAAGAGAGGGTCCAGATTGTCTAGCCCAGCTGATTTGTACGGGTCCAGGTTTTGCAGCTCTTTCCTAACATCTGCTGTCTTTATGAGCACACACCAGATCTTAGGGTTAACTCTTCTTGACATTATAATGGTGTCATTCTTGCTCATGGAAAACCTTGTAGCTGGTTAGATGGTACTGTACTTTTCATTGATACTTCTACTTTGCTTATATCCTTCCCAGACTAATGTGATGAGAATATGTTAGTTTTGATAACTGCATGAACATACTATAGCACAACTTTAGGTGGATACTGTGTTATGTATGCAGTGACTATTGCTAAACTGTATTTTGTATTCCACCACGTTAGGTGGCCCACTCATCCCAGCCACCGGGTGTGTCACAAATGGCACCATATACCCAATATAAACTCAGCAAAAAAATAAACGTCCCTTTTTCAGGACCATGTCTTTTAAAGATAATTCGTAACTTCACAGATCTTCATTGTAAAGGGTTTAAACACTGTTTCTCATGCTTGTTCAATGAACCATAAACAATTAATGAACATGCACCTGTGGAACGGTCATTAAGACACTAACAGCTTACAGACAGTAGGCAATTAAGGTCACAGTTATGAAAACTTAGGACACAACAGAGGCCTTTCTACTAACTCTGAAAAACACCAAAAGAAAGATGCCCATGGTCCCTGCTCATCTGCGTGAAGGTGCTGCACGGAGGCATGAAGATGTGGCCCGGGCAATCAATTGCAATGTCCGTAATGTGAGACGCCTAAGACAGCGCTACAGGGAGACAGGACGGATAGCTTATCATCCTCACATTGGCAGACCACGTGTAACAACACCTGCACAGGATGGGTACATCCGAACATCACAGCTGCGGGACAGGTACAGGATGGCAACAGCAACTGCCCGAGTTACACCAGGACAATCCCTTCACGTTTATTTGTCGAAGGAATGAGCGTTACACAGAGTACTCTGGAGCGGGATCGATTTAGAGGTGGAGGGTCCGTCATGGTCTGGGGCGGTGCGTCACAGCATCATCGGACTGAGCTTATTATCATTGCAGGCAATCTCAACGCTGTGTGTTGAGTAAGACATCCTCTTCCCTCATGTTGTACCCTTCCTGCAGGCTCATCCTGACATGATCCTCCAGCATGACAATGCCACCGCGCACAGAACGAGCAGTATGGCTGATGTCAGTGTTCTGCCATGCCCAGCGAAGAGCCCGGATCTCAATCCCAATGAGCACGTCTGGGACCTGTTGAATCGGAGGGTGAGAGCTAGGGCCATTCCCCCCCAGAAATGTATTTATTTATTTATTTACCTTTATTTAACCAGGTAGGCAAGTTGAGAACAAGTTCTCATTTACAATTGCGACCTGGCCAAGATAAAGCAAAGCAGTTCGACAGATACAACGACACAGAGTTACACATGGAGTAAAACAAACATACAGTCAATAATACAGTATAAACAAGTCTATATACAATGTAAGCAAATGAGGTGAGAAGGGAGGTAAAGGCAAAAAAGGCCATGGTGGCAAGGTAAATACAATATAGCAAGTAAAACACTGGAATGGTAGTTTTGCAATGGAAGAATGTGCAAAGTAGAAATAAAAATAATGGGGTGCAAAGGAGCAAAATAAATACATTAATTAAATACAGTTGGGAAAGAGGTAGTTGTTTGGGCTAAATTATAGGTGGGCTATGTACAGGTGCAGTAATCTGTGAGCTGCTCTGACAGTTGGCGCTTAAAGCTAGTGAGGGAGATAAGTGTTTCCAGTTTCAGAGATTTTTGTAGTTCATTCCAGTCATTGGCAGCAGAGAACTGGAAAGAGAGGCGGCCAAAGAAAGAATTGGTTTTGGGGGTGACTAGAGAGATATACCTGCTGGAGCGTGTGCTACAGGTGGGAGATGCTATGGTGACCAGCGAGCTGAGATAAGGGGGGACTTTACCTAGCAGGGTCTTGTAGATGACATGGAGCCAGTGGGTTTGGCGACGAGTATGAAGCGAGGGCCAGCCAACGAGAGCGTACAGGTCGCAATAGTGGGTAGTGTATGGGGCTTTTGTGACAAAACGGATTGCACTGTGATAGACTGCATCCAATTTGTTGAGTAGGGTATTGGAGGCTATTTTGTAAATGACATCGCCAAAGTCGAGGATTGGTAGGATGGTCAGTTTTACAAGGGTATGTTTGGCAGCATGAGTGAAGGATGCTTTGTTGCGAAATAGGAAGCCAATTCTAGATTTAACTTTGGATTGGAGATGTTTGATATGGGTCTGGAAGGAGAGTTTACAGTCTAACCAGACACCTAAGTATTTGTAGTTGTCCACGTATTCTAAGTCAGAGCCGTCCAGAGTAGTGATGTTGGACAGGCAGGTAGGTGCAGGTAGCGATCGGTTGAAGAACATGCATTTAGTTTTACTTGTATTTAAGAGCAATTGGAGGCCACGGAAGGAGAGTTGTATGGCATTGAAGCTTGCCTGGAGGGTTGTTAACACAGTGTCCAAAGAAGGGCCGGAAGTATACAGAATGGTGTCGTCTGCGTAGAGGTGGATCAGAGACTCACCAGCAGCAAGAGCGACCTCATTGATGTATACAGAGAAGAGAGTCGGTCCAAGAATTGAACCCTGTGGCACCCCCATAGAGACTGCCAGAGGTCCGGACAACAGACCCTCCGATTTGACACACTGAACTCTATCAGAGAAGTAGTTGGTGAACCAGGCGAGGCAATCATTTGAGAAACCAAGGCTGTTGAGTCTGCCGATTAGGATGTGGTGATTGACAGAGTCGAAAGCCTTGGCCAGATCAATGAATACGGCTGCACAGTAATGTTTCTTATCGATGGCGGTTAAGATATTGTTTAGGACCTTGAGCGTGGCTGAGGTGCACCCATGACCAGCTCTGAAACCAGATTGCATAGCAGAGAAGGTATGGTGAGATTCGAAATGGCCGGTAATCTGTTTGTTGACTTGGCTTTCGAAGACCTTAGAAAGGCATGGTAGGATAGATATAGGTCTGTAGCAGTTTGGGTCAAGAGTGTCCCCCGCTTTGAAGAGGGGGATGACCGCAGCTGCTTTACAATCTTTGGGAATCTCAGACGACACGAAAGAGAGGTTGAACAGGCTAGTAATAGGGGTGGCAACAATTTCGGCAGATCATTTTAGAAAGAAAGGGTCCAGATTGTCTAGCCCGGCTGATTTGTAGGGGTCCAGATTTTGCAGCTCTTTCAGAACATCAGCTGAATGGATTTGGGAGAAGGAGAAATGGGGAAGGCTTGGGCGAGTTGCTGTTGGGGGTGCAGTGCTGTTGACAGGGGTAGGAGGAGTAGCCAGGTGGAAAGCATGGCCAGCAGTAGAAAAATGCTTATTGAAATTTTCAATTATGGTGGATTTATCAGTGGTGACAAATGTCCGGGAACTTGGTGGAAGAGTGGGTTAACATCTCACAGCAAGAACTGGCAAATCTGGTGCAGTCCATGAGGAGGGGATGCACTGCAGTACTTAATGCAGCTGGTGGCCACACCAGATACTGAGTGTTACTTTTGATTTTGACCCCCCTTTGTTCAGGGACACATTATTCCAATTATGTTAGTCACATGTCTGTGGAACTTGTTCAGTTTATGTCTCAGTTGTTGAATCTTATGTTCATACAAATATTTACACGTTAAGTTTGCTGAAAATAAACGCAGTTGACAGTGAGAAGACATTCCTTTTTTGTTTACTATATACACAACTAGTGCGCCCAAAATAAAATAAATTGTGTGTTGTTTGGGACACAGAAACTGAAAATGTAATATTGCTGGTTTATCTTGGAGCTAGAGCATGAGCTGCGTCAGTTGTCTCAATCAGAGGAACCTTTTGTCTTTGAAGGAAAGGCCCATTGAAAAGGTCTATTCCTAAATAGATATCACCATGTGTTCTCTTGTACCTGTATGAAAGCATGAATTGACTGATACATGAAAGGCACTTATCTAGTCTTTTAACCATCACATCACAGATAATTAAAGTACTTGACTCCATTGTTTTAACAATCAGCTTCTTTCAAACCTAACAAGTAGGCAGTTCATTTGAGAGACATTGAAATAGAGTGAGCAAGAGAGGTACACAACCACATGGCTTTGACAGATAGGTGAAAGGGGAGGAGGACAGTGGGGGAACGGGGGGAGAGACCATGCTCTCTTTCTCTCTCGCTCTATCGCTCTCTCCAGCTGAATCAGGCCTGTGGGGTGTGTGTGTGTGTGTGTGTGTGTGTGTGTGTGTGTGTGTGTGTGTGTGTGTGTGTGTGTGTGTGTGTGTGTGTGTGTGTGTGTGTGTGTGTGTGTGTGTGTGTGTGTGTGTGTGTGTGTGTGTGTGTGTGTGTGTGTGTGTGTGTGTGTGTGTGTGTGTGTGTGTTCAGAGCCATTAGTATCACTGTGGTAATTCAGGACTCTATGTGCCCAAATTATAATTAGACATTCGCCAAAGCGCTCAACCAAGTGATTTCCTTTAAAAAAGGCCATCTGTGGACCAAGTGAGTGTGGGTGTATTCAGACAACACTCTGTCTCTCTCACACACACACACACACACTTTGAGCTTTATCACACAAAACATTACACAAGGAGAGTAAGTCTTGTTGTTCTGATTGTTCATTTACCAAGCTTGAATCGAGGAGTGTAATTGAAAATGGCCCCCATCATCATCATCGCGGAACTATAATAAAGGCACACACACACATAGTCCACCCACTGCTCCCTATATCTATCTAACCGGCAGGGTAGCCTAGTGGTTAGAGCGTTGGACTAGTAACCGGAAGGTTGCAAGTTCAAACTCCCAAGCTGACAAGGTACAAATCTGTCGTTCTGCCACTGAACAGGCCGTCATTGAAAATAAGAATTTGTTCTTAACTGACTTGCCTGGTTAAATAAAGGTAAAAAAAAAAATTAAAACCCAACTGATCTTTCATTTATCACTGCTGTGTCAGCCACTCTCACTCACACACACACAAACACACATCACAACAGACAACTTTCCGTGAACCCCACTACAGCCAACAGGCACTCCCCAGCTACCTTTGATAAGGCTACAATTATTGTCCTGATGCCAAGTTGCATGTAGATAGATTTATCATTTTATCCTTAAAATGATGTAAATAACTAAGTATAAGTGGATGTATGCACACCCCATGCCCTGTACCCATTATGCACTTCACCTCCAGCCAGCTGTTCATCAAAGGAGGGGGCTATGGGAGGAGGGTTTGAGTTGTGTACAGCAAACGTGCACACTAAGATGGCACCTCTACAATTTTCTCTTCACACTCTTCAATTACCAAATTTTCCTCCAATGTAGCACTAATGCAATTTCACAAAATACACAACATGTGCAGCAGCAGATTGGCAAAAATCTAATTGCACATTATCCAAACAGGTTGTCTCATGGAAGCCTTTAGCCTAGATTCAAAGCATACACATACTGTAATTGACACTGCCGGACTGCACACGAGACCCGACTGCAGTTTAGAGTTGTCATCAGAACTGAAAATTAGATCCCTGTCCGATGCAAGCCCGATGAGCTGAAGCCCGAGCCCAGGCCTGGCCCGACATCACAGAAATGAAATGAGGCCGAACCTGAAATAAAACTGATTTCTAGAAAACAGCAGGCTATATTGATTTAAACTGGTGTTGAGAACAGAGCGGCGGAGTTGGGTGGCAGCGGACTGAGGAGACGAGGAAACAGCTATTGGGCTTAGAAGAAGCGCAGAGAAAGGATAATTCACCTTCGCTATGATCAACTGAATGATGAAAATATTGTAATATTGTAATTGAAGGCATGTTTCAAATTCTTGCTTATACTAAAACTCCCAAAGTCATATACAACTGTTTTAAAGCAATAGTTGTGTGTGGTCACCTACATGATCATTTCAGCACCGTTTTGATTGGGACAGAGCCATGGCACTGCTTTAAGACAACGTGGGGGACTCATACAGATAAATCAATCAATGTCAGATCTTTGTTTTCACTGAATCTGCATTTCGATATTTGGTAACAATTAGGCTGGGGAAATGTTAGCTTAATTGAGGTGAGGGCCAATGATGAGTCCCATGTGGCTCAGTTGGTAGAGCATGGCGCTTGCAACGCCAGGGTTGCGGGTTTGATTCCCACAGGGGACCTGATTGTTTCACTGAATCTCTGTCTATATATTTGGTTAATGGATCTCTGGTTGGACAGGTGGAATTGGAAGCTAATTTATTTGTTTGCTCATCTATCACTAATCAGAAACATTTAGCATGCAATAATGTAGCCTAAATCAAGTGTATTATCTATCTATTGACTCACGTAGGAGTAGCCTTATATAGTGCCTAGGCTATTTTCCTATCATCCCAATTCCACTGAAACCCCAATCCCTGACTCCTGTCTCACATGAAAATATATAACTTAATTCTGTAATCCATAGGTTGCATTATCAAAGCACGTCTCGCCTATTCATGTAAAAATACCAGGGGCACAACTTTCACTGGGGATGGGGGGACATTCTGAAATTGCAATTTTGTCCTCCCCAGTTTTATGATACAAAACGAGGCAACGGTGTGCTTTAGGACCATGTGGACGCCTCCGAGTGGTCGGGTAGGCTGTTTAGAGTGTTTTTCCGACCGGATAAAAATGAAAAATAATAATTATGTCCCCCACCTCTAAAACCAAAGTTGCGCCCCTGTAAAATACCCTTATAACATTTCCCCTGCTTCTCTGCGCTGTCTTGTATTACTGCCCATATGTGAACTTCGGTTGAGAATGTGTGATCAACAAAAGGTATGAGAGTAGATATGGATATTTTTTTTGACAGAGTTGGTCCCCTTTAAGATACCTTGATATCTCCCGAGTGGAGCAGCGGTCTAAGGCACTGCATTAGAGTGCTAGAGGCGTCACTACAGATCCGGGTTCGATCCCAGGCTGTGTCACACCTGGCTGCGACCGGGACACCCATGAGGCGTCACAGTCTCTCTTTCTCTGTTGTGTGTTGTTCTCCCTGTTAAGGCTTTAGAGCTGTGCTTGTGTGTGTGTATATGAGTGTGTGTGTGGTTGAAGTTCCATCTATGTCCACTCTGTGTCGCTGTGGGAAGCATGTCTAGGGCACACTTGGCATATGAGACCTGTTCCTCGGGGGGCCAAGACTGTGACCTATAACAACAACAGAGCTGAATCTGACCTGAAAGGCATTCTACTAACAAACTCTACTGCAAAGTTCTCTCTGTTTGAAAGAGCAACTGAGCAAACAGACTTTCCCTCCGCAATTGTTTTTGTCAGCAGACAGTTTGCTTTGCATCACTTCAGTATTGGTTGAGATGTTGGGATCATCATTCATAGCCTATATACGGTACACACAAATGAAGCCTTCTTAAGCAAATCGAACAAAACCCTTCGTATGTCTTTCAGGCTCCAATGGTGTAAGCCGACGCATCACCGTGGGGGATTCTGACAGTCCGCACACAGGTGAGAATAAGTGCCATCAGAGACACTCATCTATACACGGCTCTGGGTACCTTCTGTATAGTTAACAATGTCCTACTGATCTCCTAGAAACTGACTGGGAATACAGAGAGCTAGAGAGTTACGTTTAAGTGCTATGTTTTCTGTGAGTTGTCCATGTAATCTCCAGCTCTATCCCCTCCAGCCCAGGCCAGTATCAGAAGGCAGGGGAGGGTATGAGAATGGTGTCTATGCCCTGAAGCCCAGCAGCATGTCAGGTAACACTTTTAAAATACATTGAAGTATCCATCTACTCTGTAGGAACAGTCTCTTTGGGGGGGCATATGTCACAGCACAGAATGCCTCACTGGTCTGGGTCAAAATCTGTGGGGGGGTTGTTTACTGCATTAAATTGAAAAGAATGTCCTCATCATCAGGGCTTTTGACCCAGGCGAGTGTGGCATGCTGTGCTGTCTTGTGCTGTGCTGTGCTGTGCTGTGCTGTGACGCTCACAAAAAAGAGACTGTTTCTGTTTCTAAATGCTTTCTGCTTCTCGTTTCTAGAGCAAGGAGACAAATGCACCACCCCCCGCTGGAAACATGAGGCCATGCAAAATGGTACGGTTCTACACCTCCCTCTCAACTATTCTAGCTGTCTATGTATCTACATCAGTGTTGGCTGCTGAGGGGAGGACAGGCTTGTGGTAATAGCTGGAATGGATCAATGGAATGGCATCAAACACATGTGTTTGCACTCCTTCTGCTCCAGCCATTACCACAAGCCTATCCTCCCCAATTAAGGTGCCACCAACCTCCTGTGATCTACATAGTACAGTTACAGTCCTCCCTGTCATTCTATCTCTCTACATAGTTCTGTTCCTCATCCTCATACTTCTCTATTCTATACTGTCTGTCTGGGTTGTGGGGTTATAGTAAAGTAGTCTTGTGGGGTTATAGTAAAGTCTTACATTGGGGGTAGTTGAACAACAGTGAAGAAACACTGCACTAAAGGGTGCACTCAGAATATATTTTGTCATTAGGAGAATGACATGTACTATTGAAAGGTATCTGACCCTATTGAACTCGATTTGATCTAATATACAGTGCCTTGCGAAAGTATTCGGCCCCCTTGAACTTTGCGACCTTTTGCCACATTTCAGGCTTCAAACATAAAGATATAAAACTGTATTTTTTTGTGAAGAATCAACAACAAGTGGGACACAATCATGAAGTGGAACAACATTTATTGGATATTTCAAACTTTTTTAACAAATCAAAAACTGAAAAATTGGGCGTGCAAAATTATAAAGCCCCTTTACTTTCAGTGCAGCAAACTCTCTCCAGAAGTTCAGTGAGGATCTCTGAATGATCCAATGTTGACCTAAATGACTAATGATGATAAATACAATCCACCTGTGTGTAATCAAGTCTCCGTATAAATGCACCTGCACTGTGATAGTCTCAGAGGTCCGTTAAAAGCGCAGAGAGCATCATGAAGAACAAGGAACACACCAGGCAGGTCCGAGATACTGTTGTGAAGAAGTTTAAAGCCGGATTTGGATACAAAAAGATTTCCCAAGCTTTAAACATCCCAAGGAGCACTGTGCAAGCGATAATATTGAAATGGAAGGAGTATCAGACCACTGCAAATCTACCAAGACCTGGCCTTCCCTCTAAACTTTCAGCTCATACAAGGAGAAGACTGATCAGAGATGCAGCCAAGAGGCCCATGATCACTCTGGATGAACTGCAGAGATCTACAGCTGAGGTGGGAGACTCTGTCCATAGGACAACAATCAAGTCGTATATTGAAAAAAAATCTGGCCTTTATGGAAGAGTGGCAAGAAGAAAGCCATTTCTTAAAGATATCCATAAAAAGTGACGTTTAAAGTTTGCCACAAGCCACCTGGGAGACACACCAAACATGTGGAAGAAGGTGCTCTGGTCAGATGAAACCAAAATTGAACTTTTTGGCAACAATGCAAAACGTTATGTTTGGCGTAAAAGCAACACAGCTGAACACACCATCCCCACTGTCAAACATGTTGGTGGCAGCATCATGGTTTGGGCCTGCTTTTCTTCAGCAGGGACAGGGAAGATGGTTAAAATTGATGGGAAGATGGATGGAGCCAAATACAGGACCATTCTGGAAGAAAACCTGATGGAGTCTGCAAAAGACCTGAGACTGGGACGGAGATTTGTCTTCCAACAAGACAATGATCCAAAACATAAAGCAAAATCTACTATGGAATGGTTCAAAAATAAACATATCCAGGTGTTAGAATGGCCAAGTCAAAGTCCCGACCAGCAAAAGGTGGCGCTACAAAGTATTAACTGAAGGGGGCTGAATAATTTTGCACGCCCAATTTTTCAGTTTTTGATTTGTTAAAAAAGTTTGAAATATCCAATAAATGTCGTTCCACTTCATGATTGTGTCCCACTTGTTGTTGATTCTTCACAAAAAAATACAGTTTTATATCTTTATGTTTGAAGCCTGAAATGTGGCAAAAGGTCGCAAAGTTCAAGGGGGCCGAATACTTTCGCAAGGCACTGTATGACATATATATGTATGTCATACGGTTGAGGTAGAAGGAACAGTCAGAACAGTCAGTGACATTCTAAACCACTGTATAGCAGCTCACATATGAATTAGAGATCCAATCATTAAATCATTTCCCCATTTCAGATGCACCTTGATCTTCCCTTTCATTCTCGGAAAGCTGTGTGTATGTGTGTGTGTGTGTGTGTGTGTCCGCTGGCCTTACTGACAGAGATCTGAACTAAATAGTAATGTCTGCGTGGGAGAGAGATAGCGTCATGCCAGCTGGGTACTCTCTGTGTCTGTGTTTTATTCATGTGGAAATGTCCAGGCTGAATATGGAAACGGACAGGGTTTGGTTGGGTCCTCTCTGTCACTGTTTAAAGAGGAGAAGCTCTTCTGCACACTGCGCTTGCAAAGTGTCAAATATATATTTTCTGTGCCAACGTTTCAGCCTCACAGCCTTAGGCAGAGCCATGAATGTTAGATGTTTGTTACTGTTACCTGGCAGAGGATCCGTGTGCAGTGCTGAGGTCAAAGGCATTCATGTGTCACTCCTTTTGCCATGGGTAACATAGAGGGCTGCTTCTGTATTGTTGCCGGGTAAAGTAGTATAATTGTGTGGTTTTCTCTTCTACAAAAATAATTTGACCCTAAGGCTGATAGTGTGCTATTTGATGAACCCATTCATTCTATTTCATGAACCCATTCAACCCAACCCCACCCCCCTCCACACACTCACACACACACTCCCCTCTTTTAGTGCTCCATTTTTAGGTTCCGTTTTGAATAATTCAGTTCTCTGTCTCTCATCCAGATGGATGCGGGACACAACATGCTGCCTGTCTGTCTGTCTGTCTGTCCGTCTGTCCTGTAGCTCTCACTGAAACCTTTTGAATGTCTGTCCATCTCTCTTTCTCTCCCCCTATGTCTCGCTCGTTCTCTCACTGAGAGAGAGAGAGAGAGAGAGAGAGAGAGAGAGAGAGAGAGAGAGAGAGAGAGAGAGAGAGAGAGAGAGAGAGAGAGAGAGAGAGAGAGAGAGAGAGAGAGAGAGAGAGAGAGAGAGAGAGAGAGAGAGAGAGAGAGAGAGAGAGAGAGAGAGAGAGAGAGAGAGAGAGAGAGAGAGAGAGAGAGAGAGAGAGAGAGAGAATTGAATAAGTAGGTGTTCTAAAACTTTTGGCCGGTTGTATAGTTATATTATATTGCAGTATCAACCCTTCGAGGTTGTTCAAGGGCTTGTCATTTGGACTTTTTTCCTAATATCTTTGTCTTACATGGCAGATAATTGTGTCAAGGCATCAGTTAGTTACTGTATCTCAAGGACCAGAGCCCAATGGAGATCTGGTCAAAACTAGTGCATTGGGTGTCATTAGGGGCACTTCAGTGCATCATTGAGTCATTGCGTCATACAGTACGTCTTGATAGGTAAGAACAAGAGAAGGGGAATGGAGGGTGATGAAGATTGAGAGACTGGATTCACATTTATTTATCCCCAAAATTAAAGTGTTTCTGGTCATCATGACTCATTCTGCTGTTGTTTTGTTGTCCATTTGGTGTCAGATTAGCATTAGCACATATTAACACAAATTAACAGAGCCTAAGGGACAGTTCACCCAAATTAGAAAATAACATATTTGTTTCCTTACCCCTTATCTATGGATGAGAAAAGACATCATTCCATGGTTTGGTTTTGGTTACCTGGCCACTGTCACCAAACGCTAACCTTAGCGCTTTTGTCCAAATATCTGTTCAAGACAATGTACCAGATAATAGCATATTTTACATTTCTTAGTGACATTATTGAGCTACACAATCAGTTTCCGACATGTTAGGTGATTTGGACCTGAATAGCAGTATTGACTACTAGCATCTGCTTGTCATTAACTATGACACCATTGCCTGAGATTCACCAAACACCATAATTCCTTTTCTGAGTAGGCTTCCCCTGTGAGCAGGTCAATAATGTGTAGACATTTCCCACTGAAAAGGTATCTAGTAGTAGGTATAACTCTGAACATGATCCGGCAGCACTGTGCACTGTTGTGGCACAAATAACTTTATGGATTACCAACTATGGAACTTCTAATTATCACACTAGCTACCAATATTAACGGAAGTGTAAAGAATATATGTTTATTTTAGTACCAGAAAATATAGGTGTCATTAGCAGAAAGCCCCAGGAAAAGAAAATTTTCTTGTTATTGTTAACGTACTTGAGACCTTGTGAGCTAATATAGTGATAAACCTAATAGACTTTAGTCACATTCACTTTGGGGTGAACATTGGAGTGTTCATTGAGAATCATTGAGGCTCTCCCAACGGTTTGCCTCGGCTCACCCCGGCCTTGTGAGGGGAAGGTTGCCCGGGGCCTGGTGTTAGCCTAGTGTCCTCCTCAGGTAACATAGTGTTGGACGGGGACATCTGGCTCAGGATAACACGTCACACCAGGCCCTATCCTTGCAAGACTGAAGCCTGCCATCTGAAAATTGTTGTTGACCAGCTTTGAACCCTCTGAGACCTCAAGTGATCGATCAGGGAGGGAATATATTAGCGAAAAGCCTGCTTCGCTATCCAGTATCGACAGGTGCTGAGGAACGGCTCTCCCGGGTACTGTTATACCCATATCCATAGATCCGCTGACCTTTCTGTGAGACCTCAGAAATACAACAGAAATGGCATAATTCATGTTTATCCTTGAATGTATTAACGCATGGGAACAACGGTCACCTCACCTCTGTGGATCAGTTAACGGTTCAACCCTAGCATTATCACTGGCAATGCCTGGGTCTGGAGGAACAATCACACTTGCTCCAAAAAAGATCCCAATCTTTGGGTGAGTTTTGAGTAGATATTAGTGTTTATGTTTAGAGGGAGATATTATTATTTTTTTAAATATATATATATATATTTTTTATTCAGGAGAGATTTTAATTTAGTGAAAGAGTGATTTTATGCTGTTTATGAACAAATAGTATATCTACGGTGTGTGCATGGCATCTAAGATTGAAATGATGCCTTTGCAATACTATATGTGATTGTTGAATGACTGTTGCTGTCTTGGTGTTTGGGGTTTTAGTGGTAAGCAGCTCGAGCTCTTTAAAGGGTCTGTAGAGTCGATGGAGTCATCAGAAGAGTGGATGTAGAAAACTCTGCTCTCTGAAACGTTTACTACTCAGTAACAGTTACTTAGTACCATGGAGATGTTCATTTCACCATGGTGCAACCCAGCAGACCAAATGAACAAATTCATTAACCTATTACTTGATCAGTCAATCAAGTAATTTAATCTTGAAGGATATGTTTGAATTCATCACTATTGACACATTGTGTTGATCAAATTCATTGAGTCAACATAGCGGAGCAATTTTTTTTAAGCGTTCTTTATCAACGTAATAACGTTGCATTAACGTTGTTAGTTGGTTGAATTTGTAAAAGTAATTCATGTACACAGCTTTGGTCTAATTTCAACCCAGATTTCAACCACAATTCAATAATAGGGTTTCAAGGTTTTGATTGAATTCATGTTTGATGGCAACTCAGGCAAACAAAACAGAATATAGATCAGACATCTTTTGTGTTTCTGTAAGAGCTATATAATTAATGATTATGTTGTATACTTGGCAATATTGGTCCAGAAAGTATGCAATCCCAAAGGAAAGTTGATCAATGTGAAGTGTGTTTATGGTCTGTTTCAATTCAGTGTAAAACTCGAATTCACTGTATGTTTTATGGTCACTTATCTTTTTTGTGTATAATGTATTTAAACTGTGTCTAAATTCCTCTTTCTGTTTCTGTCTCTATATGTTGTCTACTGCAAGCAGCACCATATCACCAAGTAACATAAATGATGGTTATGTGTAAATGTACTTATAAAGGTGAATAAAGGTGATTCTGATAATAGTAGGGCTGTGTAACGCCCTCAAACGTCAGCTTAAAAACAAGTTCTAGCTCTAAAGCGATCGATTCCTCAGATGAAGAAATAGTTACACTAGATACAAATAACATGAACAAAAAAGACAGATGGGCAACAACACCCCAAACTGAGAATAATACCCTTATCTAGAACAGATTGCAGAGTATTGACTGGAGTTATATTGTCTGATAAGAGGACTCGGGACAGAAACTGTCAAGCGTCTAAGAAACACGAATGAGATTAAGGGCCACGGAGGACTTCACCTCATGAAAAAGTTAAACTGGTATCAAGGGCCACTTTAGGAGCAGATTTGCCTCAAAGCGCCTTACTTTTAGCAGCTGTTATGTGTTGATTGTGTTGCAGTCTTAGCCACAATCGTCTGAGCCCACTCCGGTGTTGTGTCACTGGTTACGATAGGATGGCTGGTCATATTTTTAGAAGGGTATTTTTATGGATCCATTGGCTGCATCGGAAATGGTACCCCATTCCCCTAATGTCTCTGGTCAAATGTATTTGATTGTTCAGAATCACTTTATATGCGCTTTTATCTTTTGATTCATTAGTCTAGTAATGAAAATAAACAAATTGTTATTTTGTTTGTAAATATGTGTGCATTTATGTAATAATTAATCTAAACGTATTTAAGGTTCAACACAAGGGATAATCAACCAGGGGCTATGCGTTCTCTGGAAAATTGTGAACAATGTGGAAGATGTGTTCCATGACCCGCTAGCAGAGTGGAACTTACCCTCCACAGAGTTGCATTATTTTCCAAAGAACGCATAGAGCCCCGAGTTGATTATCCCTTTTATACAATGTCTATAATTTAACACATTTAGACATTTTGAAACGGTAAAAATTTGTTCAACATCCACTGAAGTAGCTAGCAAGGTTACTAGATAGGTACAATGGTTGCCTGGCTAACCAAACCATCAGTCCTAGCTTGCTATTATGAAAATCAACAATGACAATAATATTTCAATTTGACTTCTGCTTTCAAAAGCAGCTCAAACAGAACATGTATGAATGAACTATAGCCATTAAATTCTACCGTGCAAATATACTGTGTGTTATAGAGAATTATGCAACGGGTGGATCTAATCTTGGATGCTGATTAGTTAAAACCGCATACTTGGCTGGGCTGTGTCTATTCCATAAATTACCACCGGCTAAATCTATGACGTTGAAACGCCTATTTACTCTGTTCCATCTCACTGCGCAGTCCACTGTCTCATCAGCCCAGCCAAGCGATTTCTTTTAGACTAGCATTTGGTTTTCAACAGTGGAGATTTGTATATAACTTGCTGTCTGTCTTTCAATATTGAAATTCGATCTCCAGCTGTCCCATAGTAATGAACAGGTTGGGACGAGACAGACAGGCGGACAGCTTTTCTCAGCCAGTCGAACTCATGAATCAGCTGGCATAATTTTTATGGATATATATAAAGAAATGTCAATAGAAAACAGGTAAAACTAAACGAAATGCTGCTAGTTTGCAGTCTTGCAGCTTCAGTTTGAAGTGATTGTGTTAACTGTGTTGTTGGCTAGTTACTCTGAACAACAGTGATCTGAAGAGAGAGCACATTTTCTATGCCAGGTGAAATCGTGCCTCATTAGCTCATTGTTATGGAAGTATCCAAATAAATGTCACTAGAAAACAGCTTAAACAAATGCAAATGCAGCTACTTTGCTGTTATTCTGGCTGCACTGTTTGATGTGACTGTACAGTGAGTTAACCGTAGTTGGCTATCAAGCAAGAGATAAGAACGTTGCCAGGGCAGTATGGCAATGGAACATTTAGAACGAACCACTGGGTCGCGTCCATAGATACAGAAAAAAAGATTTAATGACAGTCTGGCAACCGAACTGATAGAACGAACAACTAGCCGGCTTAGGTAGCAACCTTAGATTTGTGTTGGATCTATATCTTGTGGAAGGATGAAATAGTATGAATAAATGAATCAAAATAAAGTTTTTATGAAAATATGTCAATAATCATTTATTAAATCTTAATAAGTACACTGAACAAAAATATAAATGCAACGTGCAACAATTTCACAGATTTTACTGTTACAGTTCATTTAAAGAAAATCAGTCAATTGAAATAAACTCATTAGTCCCTATTCTATGGAATTCACATTACTGGGAATACAGATATGCATCTGTTGGTCACAGATACCTTAAAAAAAGGTAGGGGCGTGGATCAAAAAAAACAGTCAGTATCTGGTGTGACCATTTGCTTCATGCAGCGCTACACATCTCCTTCGCATAGAGTTGATCAGGCTCTTGATTGTGGCCTGTGGAATGTTGTCCCACTCCTCTTCAATGACTGTGCGAAATTGCTGGATATTGGTGGGAACTGGAACATGCTGTCATACATGTCAGTCCAGAGCATGCCAAACATGATCAATGGCTGACATGTCTGGTGAGTATGCATTCTATGGAAGAACTGGGACATTTTCAGCTTCCAGGAATTGTGTACAGATCCTTGCGACAAGGGGCCATGCATTTTCACTCTGAAATATGAGTTGATGGCGGTGGATGAATGGCAATGGGCCTCAGGATCTCGTCACAGTATCTCTGTGCATTAAAATTTCCATCAATAAAATGCAATTGTGTTCGTTGTCCGTAGCTTATGCCTGCCAATACCATAACCCTACCGCCACCATGGGGCACTCTGTTCACAAAGTTGACATCAGCAAACTGCTCGCCCACACAACGCCATACACACTCTGCCATCAGTTTAAACTGGGATTAATCCGTGAAGAGCACACTCTTCCAGCTTGCCAGTGGCCATCAAAGGAAATCAAAGGAACATTCTGGCATAAATGAACCCTTTTGAATTAACTATTCTATTCTAGTCTGAAGTGAAGTCTAATTTTGACTTTAAATAGGCCTAAGAAGGCTAAACCCGCTTGATTATTCCAAGATTTGAACTGTAATGTGAATGATATTGTTGATCATCCGGATCTAATTGTCAAATTGAATTGACTCATCAGGTGTTGACAAACAAACCACACGTCTACCGAGACTGTCAGCTACTACTTATTCATACAGAAAAGTATTTCAGATGACTTTTCTTTTGTTATTTTGTTCTGTCTTAGTTTGTTGTTAACTTCCGCCAGCGGCACGGCACCACCATATGTGTATGACTAGGTGGTGGTGGTTGGTGAGACACATCACAGCCTTGAGTGCAAGGCTTTAATCTGCGAGAACATCACCATCTTGTTGCTGTCTGTCTGTTCCACTTCTAGGATTGACAGAGTCAGATTAGATGTCGTCATAAAGCTCCTGCCCCATTCGGCTGAGAGGGCACTGTGTTTTGGGGTGGGGCCGGGCGAGGACTGGCGGGGCAGGTGCTAGATGTTGTACTGTAGGGGTGGGCCAAGGACTCAGTATATAAGACACATTCTACCAACATAGCCCCTACTTGCTCCGTACACATCTTTCTTATCATATCCATATCCATATCAATCATTTAATTATTAATTTACCCTACTTGAACTTAACGCTGAATTAATCACGCTTAGCGCTGAATTGATACGTAACATTGTCTCCAGTCTGCTTTTTTTCTTATTTTTTTGTTGCCTTCATCAGCCTTTTGTATGTGCCTACCTGCCTTCGGTGCAGCCGCTGGCCATCATGAACTACTGCATGCCTGACATGTATGAGATGCCTCATGGCGTGGGCGGTGGCTACCTGATGCAGGGCGGTGGGGAGTACTGCATGTATGGAGGTGATGGTCCCGGGGGTTACGGGCACTGTGAGCCCCAGCCCATGCACCAGATCCACCCTCCCTGCATGGAGCAGGCTTGGCCCCCCAGCCAGCCCTACGCCTGCTCCTACCCAGGACCCAACCCCGTGTTCAAAAGTGAATACTGCACCATGGAAGTGCCTCTCAGCCACTACAACCACCAGCCCGACTACTATTCTGAGGGGAAGTCTGACTTCTCCCACATGCAGTGGATGCAAGAGGTTAACAAGAAAGGTAGGGAATTGGGACTAGCGCTTATGGTAATACAAGCTGGAAGGAACTAGGGATGGTGTGATGGTCAAGCTGAAAGGTAGGGACTAACCCGGTGGTGTGATGGGGTGACGGCCTGACAACTTGTGTTGGAGTGCAGTTGTAGAGACGTGTGACAGGTGCACAAATATCTCCTTTTGATTGACTACATCTGACCTGATATTGTTGTATTGTATGTAGTGTGTAACAGTATTTGATGTATACTAGTCTGGTTTGGCTTGAACAGTGCTTTATCTCATTTCAAACCGTTGCGGTGTTGAACCTTGCTCGTATGTGTATATATAATATGGTAATGACTCTTGATACACTATAATCGTAGTGATTCTGATACTATATGATTATTACCACCGAAATACTGAAGTCTGTGAGTTTATCAGTTGGTAAGTAGAACCATTATGGACAGTTTGTAGTTATGTACGTTGAACTATATATTCACTTTCAAACTCTTGAAGTTTAAAGGCAAATTCAGGCCACCAACATATTACGAGTCCATGGACTTTGAAAAACTTGTTGACAAACGTATGAATTGACTGTCAGCATGTCTCTGCGTTTGATTGTCCTGTTCTTAGCGTCTGTCATAATGATTTGCTACAGGTGGATATTAATTGTCTTGACGACCTGAGCTCCTTCGATCAGGCTTTAGTTTGAACTAATTGCAGTAAATCCAAGTCGACCTAAGGTGTCATACCGTGCCAGAACTGACCCGGCACCAGAGGACCTGTTGCATTTTGTTTGTGTGTGTGTGTGTGTGTGTGTGTGTGTGTGTGTGTGTGTGTGTGTGTGTGTGTGTGTGTGTGTGTGTGTGTGTGTGTGTGTGTGTGTGTGTGTGTGTGTGTGTGTGTGTGTGTATTGATTGCTGGTGCAGGGAGAAGGCCTACAGAAAGGGTAACAGAAGGCTGGAGCGTGCCGGTTGATGGATTGGCCCGGACTTCCCTCGACTAGTATTGATAATTTATTGACCTCTGCCCCCACCCTTCCCTTCCCTTCTTACCCCCCACCTGCATTCACCCTGCTCGTGTGTCCGGGCTGGATCACCTCCCTCACTGATCCTACCTTGTTAACTTGGCTTCTTAACTTGTTAATGCTACACGCTTTAGACCTTTTTGGAGAACTTTGTGTTGGAATAAATGATGCCAATCTTAAATACATCTGTTGGAATTCACCTCTTTGTTTCTAAGTTGCTTTGTCTAAAAAATATAATGTTCAGTGGTCTGCTTGTGGTCAGACAGTAGTAAATTAATACTTTATTATCTCATAGGGACATTTTTCTGCCAGCAATAGAGGCATTCCTGGCATACATAATTTGTTGTTTCTTAATGCTGTTTGTATCCAGGAAATTGTGTCGCTGTTAACGAATCATCACAGGCCTATATGGTGTGTTTACATTTGATATATTTCTCTTCTGTTAGGATACATCCCTAGTTACCTGGACAAGGACGAGTTATGTGTGGTATGTGGGGACAAAGCTACAGGATATCACTATCGCTGTATCACCTGTGAAGGATGCAAGGTAATACCAACAGTGGACATATGTATTAGTAACATATGTAATAATACCAACACTCTCTGACATAGTATCAATTAAAAAGGAAAAATGAAGTTGATGGAAAGAGATGATAATTGAATTCAAATAAATATTCCATGACCACTGCCACCAACCTGAACATAGACTGAATGTTGCAGATCATTGTGTTTCAAACATTCCTTTTATCTTTTTTACAAAGGGTTTCTTCCGGCGGACGATCCAGAAGAACCTGAACCCAACGTACGCGTGTAAGTACGAGGCAAAGTGCATCATCGATAAGGTGACCAGGAACCAGTGCCAGGAGTGTCGCTTCAAGAAGTGCATCACTGTCGGCATGGCAACAGACTGTAAGTACTATTCTGCTTAGTTGAGATCCCCAGAATAACTTTTATAGAGGATGTTCCCTCTTCTAGAGTGAGAGAAAAGTATATTAATGTAGCCTAATATTAAAGTTTTCCTATTTAATTGAGAGGACATTCACTACCACTCCAATAGCAGCAAAAAATGTTTTACAAATGAACTAACTAGCACTACTTCTGATTGCTCAAAAAATGTGTCTATATATACGCTCCAATCTAGAGATCTGCTTACTGAACTTGATGACTGTGCCTGGCTTGCCAGGTGGCTCATCTCGGAGAGCTGCTTAACCTGTCTATTTCAGAGTACAGGGATAGGAATAACTAATGTCATGACTCATCATAACAGATATAGACTGCCAACCAACCTCGTTGTTAAATGTTACTCTGTACAAATACTCTAAAAAGCTAATACATTCTTAGATCCAAAAAAGTCCTATTTTATTGTGTAATGTCTATCATTTCTATAATGTTTTATGTTTTTACTTGAATTTGTATTATTTATTTATTTACTTATTGACAATATTTTTTTAATGACGGCTATGATGAGAATATCAGTGTAAAAATCAGAGGCAGAGTGCATATGTTTTAAATTGTATATTGTATGTATTGTAAATTGTATGGGGCCATACTTGCTTACTTACATTAAAAAATGTAATTTCTTAAAATAGGTCAAGTCGGCCACCAGAGGGATACATGTAAATGTCCAACTTCAAGGTTTACATCTGGTGGCCGACTTGACCTAACTGCCAGTGGTTTGTGGAGAAAGAGTTTACGATCTTTGATAATCTGATGAAGAATTTGTGATGGGAAATAATCACAGCCACCTGGTGAGGTTAGCATAGTGCTAACGTGTGCCAGATTATCTGATGGGACCAGCTACAACACTATGTCAACAATTTTGAACTCAACCCTCTATGGCATGGTGTTGCCCTCAGGCAACAAACTACCTTTTTGGACCTCACACTATATATATATATATATATATATATATATATATATATATATATATATATGACTGTCTGTGTCCAATGAAATGAGGGGCTGAAATGGGTGTGGCCTTTTGTCTGGGGGTGGAGTCTGGGGGTGGAGCAGTCCTTTCAGGAAGCACAGTGCCACCAATTGGTAAGATAAAATCACTTTTTAACATGTTTAAATTGAAATAACTTTATATAAAAAATATGTGCATGAGTATGTTTGATTGTTTAAAGACTTATTTTATTTGTATTTATATACTAAAACTGTGTTTTTTGGTTTGTTGCCTCAGTTAGACCACTTTTGTGTGTGGAGATGTGCTCGGATGCATAATTATGACCATAGTCAATGTTTTTACTTTACTATCTACTGATACTTACAGGAAATGGACACAAGAACATTTTATGGGTGGAAGGAACATGATCGAGCAGTTAGGGTCATTCCCTGTGACAGTGAGGACAGTGAGCTTGAGGAGAGTGACAGTGAGCTTGAGGAGAGTGACAATGAGGACAGTGAGTTTGAGGACAGTGACAATGAGGACAGTGAGCTTGAAGAGAGTCAGGAGAGTGGATCCCTGAATCAGGTTTGAGAGACAGTTAGGAGGTCAGGGGTCAGTCAGAAAAGTAATGTGTGTGTGTGTGTTTGTTTGTATGCGTGTCAGTGAATGAAGAAGGGTATATGACACATTCAAATTTGTGCTTCCTGCTTTCTTTTTTAAAGGACAATGCCTGTCTGTTGACAATGAGACTGGGTCTGAGGATGAAGATGTAGAAACTGGTTTACGAGTGTCCCTCTTGTGCTCACACTGGCTCAGCAGGGAATTCACTGCACTGGTACCGTTAGTGGCATCAGAATACCAGGCGTCAACTTGATGTGTGATGATGAGCTGAAGAGAGCAGGACGTGGATCTTTTGAACAGAAGATGGCCGTGGTTGGAGAAACCACCTTGCACGTCGTGAAGTGGTACGATAACCGTTCAGTAACCCTTCTGAGTGATTACACTGGAGCCCACCCAGTCACCGAGTTTGACATGTGGGATCGCAAGCGAAAGATGATCACCAAAGTCCCCTGCCCTGCTGTGGTGAAAGAATACAACAAGAATATGGGTGGCGTGGATCTGCTTGACTCACTGATTGCACTGTACCGGAACAAAATCAGATCAAAGAAGTGGTTCCACCGGCTGGTGTTCCACTTCCTGGATATGATCATCGTGACCACCTGGCTGCTCTACTGAAGAGATTGTGAAGGCACTGGCATGAGAAAGAAGGAACAAATGAAGCTGTATACCTTCAAGTCAAACATCGCTGAAGGCCTATGCAAAGCATTTCGCTACACTCGCATTAACATCTGCTAACCACGTGTATGTAACCAATAAAATCTGATTTGAAAAGTGGAAAGAGTCTGGAGCGCAGGAAAGGTCGTCCAAGTTCCACAATTGCTGGTGAGTATGAGGAGAAGAGGAGAAAAGGACCCGTTGGATGATTATGGCTGAAAAGAAGGGGAGATGCAAGGTACCAGGGTGCACAGGTACACCAAAAGCCAAGTGCCGGAAATGTGATGTCCACCTCTGTTTCACATCCACCAGCAACTGCTTCCTGAGGTTCCACACAGAATACAAAATCAGAGTGTGCTTTGTCAAAAAGAGAAACACTGATTTAATTAATAACCCACACAAACACATTCAGACACACTGAAACACACACACACTCGCACATATACTCTCACACACAGGCTAACACATGCACGCACGCACGCACGCACGCACGCACGCACGCACACACACACACACACACACACACACACACACACACACACACACACAGACAGTCATTTGGATGTTGGTTTATATGTTTATATGAAATGTGAGAAACATTTATACATGAGGTGTTAGTTGTAATTAGTAGTAGTTTGTTTATTTGATTGTTTGATGTTTTGACTTTCAAGCTTCTAATTGTGATTGTCAAAATAAACTTTTTCTAGTACATATATTGCTTGTTTTCCTTATTCCACCTATCATATGTACTATAGAAAACCTTGGTGTTTCAGTACCCTTGTAGAACATTGTTGCCCTGAGGAAACACACCAATATCTGGTTGGGGGGGACAACACATTTTATGATGGATATATTATCAGGGACCCCCAAGCTCCCAAAAAATGGGGTGAAATATCCCCCCCCCCCCCCCCCCCAAATAAAAATTAATGCCATAGAGGGTTAAACTGTTTTAATGTTCGCAGGTATGGCCCCTATGTGGTTTATATTGTGGACTTACTCTCTCACTTCTTTTTCGCTTGATACTTGACAAAACCCCACCCTTCCTACCTCTTAATCCCCACCTCATTCGTGACTCCTTGCCCCCCTCTTTGACCCTCCCTTGCCCTACCACTTCACCCTTCCTCCTGATCCCTAACTCCTCCCCTCCTCTACCCCCCTCCCCTCCCAGTGGTGCTGGACGACAGCAAGCGGCTCGCCAAGCGGAAGTTGATCGAGGAGAACCGTGAGCGGCGGCGGAAGGAGGAGTTCCAGAAGACAGTGTGGGACCGGCCTGAGCCGTCCCAGGAGGAGTGGGACCTGATCCGCATGGTCACCGAGGCCCACATGTCAACTAACGCCCAGGGCAACCACTGGAAACAGAAACGCAAGTTCTTGGTGAGACGTCTTCTCCGTGGCTGACAGCGTCTAACCAACCATGTCTGTTCTGTGAAACATTCCCAGTTCCCAAAATCCCTCTCTTGTCCCCTTCCCTACCTCCCATCCCATCCCCAACCCACCACTGTTCCCAACGTTAATATGTCCATGTTTTTTGTATCTCCTTGTAGAATGGGGAGAATTAGCTGGACGCTGGAGAAAGTGTGTTCCTCAACGCAGCAGACACTAACTTAAAACGGAACAATCCATTCCTCTTGTTTTCTTCTTTCTCTCCCCTTTAATGCAGTGTTCTTTAATAATCTAAACAAATACTAAAAACAAATAACTGTTATCTCTCGCGCTTTCTTTCTCTTTCACTCTCTCTCTGTGTCTAGTGTAGTATCTACCTTATAATTTCACTCCTCACATTTTAACCTTTTTTCATTTTTTCATAAAGTGTAATCGTCCTCTGCAGTTTGAAGTCTGTCTCACTTTCTTTGACTCTATCCTGGAGTTTCCATGTAGGGGCTACATACATAGAAAGATGTAATTGTAATTTATTTAATTGAATTTATGTTTTTAATTAGTAATTAGTTCCAGATTTAGCTAAACAGCTCATTTTCATCCATAGTCCCTGTGCAGGGTATATTATTATATACTATTATATTAGTATTGTAGTATTAAATTATACTATATTATCATAATGTAGATCAGCTTTGATAAACTCATTTGTGAACGTTGACATACAACAGTATGATTTTGATCTGAAAAAGAAATAAATAAAAAAGTTTGAAAGAAATTGGAACCTGAATACCTATGTTTAAATATCAGTTCATAAGTATAAAACAAATGCCTCAGCCTGAGCCTAAATATTGTCATGGAAACTCCACTTTGCATTTTGTGTACTACTCACCTGTTTTCTCTCTCCGCACTTACTTGTCTGTCATCTACCTTTCCTCAGTTTAATTAAACTTGTTTTTTTTTTAGTTGGCTTGACACGGGTTCCTCATTGAAACGTTCTTCACAATCTCTGTTGATTGTCCAACAGGTCGAGGAAGCAATGCTACTTAATGAAATAACATGTAATTTATTCTATACTTCTGACCAGAGTGCAGTGGGGGTGAAGGAAACCAAGGTAAGAACTAATAGACAAAATATAATACTGAAAAATAAAATACTATAAAAACGCTTTTCAAATCGCACCTGCTATAGCTAGCTATTATATTATGGGCTAGTGTTAAAATACAGTGCTGTATATGAGTCATTCAAATTTGGGTTTGAAAAAATAATCTAATTTGGATCCTATTTTTAGACATATCTACTACTCACACACTTTTTGTATTGCATATTTTAATTGTTTCCTGAATTCCTTACCAGGCATTAAATAATTCACTACCGAAACAGTGAAAAGGTTTCTGTTAAGGGAGAACCGTGTACAGTATTGATCATTTTGATTAACCTTCTATTACAGATTAATTTGAGAAATGTTATACAAAATGTGATTTTTTATTTTACTTTCAAAACCTTTACATTTAATTTAGAGAAACATTTCACCATCAATGTCAGGCTCTGACCAATGGACAATTTTCCCTGTACTCACAGACCAAGCTTTACACACACTGTGGCTGCATTTACACAGGCAGCTCAATTCTGATATTTTTTTTACTAATTGATTTTTTGACCAATCAGATCACCTCTGAAAAAGATCTGATGTGATTGGTCAAAGACCAATTAGTGGAAAATATATCAGAATTGGGAAGCCTGTGTAAATGCAGCATATGTCATACACACTTTGGCTGATTTGGACATGTCGCTGTGTAACATTTTTGGGGGGGAGGGATTAGGCTGAGGAATTTGTCCACTTGTGTACCATATTGTAGCAACCTTAACCCAACATTTAGACCTCTTGGGATAACATTTAAGATATTGGCTTGACAGTCACTGGACCTGGGTTCGAGTCCTGGTCTGGGCTACCCCGAACGGTTGCTAGATTGAAACCCTGAGCTGACAAGGTAAAAATCTGTCGTTCTGCCCCTGAACAAGGCAGTTAACCCAGTGTTCCTAGGCCGTCATTGTAAATAAGAATTTGTTCTTATTAACTGACTTGCCTCGTCAAATAAAGGTTAAATTAAATTAAACACCCCGAATTCACTACAATATCATGTCCTGCATTTAAAGACAAAATAAGCGGTTTTGTGCATTACTTTGACTTCCAGGGAGAAGTGTTTAATGTAGATTATCATATCAATGTTTTATTTCAAGAGATGTGAAGGAATACAATGGATTAACAATCAAGTGTCTATTACCAAAACATTCATGTCAATACCAAAACGAAGCAAATTGTTTCGGTCGTGGCAGTTTCAGTTTTGACCATTTAAATGTATTTTGGACTTTAATGAATCCCCATAGCTACCATATGGCTAGTTAGCTATCTTTTAGACATCCAAAAAACATATATATATTATTGACACATCATGGGGCCATGATGGAGAGGGATGTAATCCCATTTCATGGTTGTAATTGTAGGGATGTGGTAAGGCCCATTCATTCTACAGTCTGTGTTTCAGTAGTGACATACAGGACAAAGTGGGGAAATCATTTTTCAGAGAGCGATTCTTTTTAAATAGACTAATTAGAACAGTATCTTTCAATCTAATAATAAAACAACTCAATATGTTCTAGTGAAATAATAGTGTTAAAAAGATTACAAAAATCATGGATGACTTTATTTTCAAACATGAATTTTAGGAGTCAGGGTGGGGTACAGCCACCTCAATAGAAAAGGGTATATAAACCATGATTTTGTACTATATTAATTTAACAATATGTGTGTTATTGCCTTGGCAGGAATTAAAATAGATCATTATGTTAATATGTCTCCTAAGTTTGAAGATTTTCTGGTAAAAAATAAAAAATCTGTTTTTTTGACCAGGGACAGGAATTTGAGCCACTTCTCTAGAATGCCCCATATATCTTTAAGTGCTGTGTATACATTATGGAGCTAGTTTTCCGCAAGCTGTGACAGTTTAAAGGCATACCGGGGAGAAGGACTCTTAAAGGGATAATGTTATTATAATTATTAATTAGTGTTTTATTATTTTGTCAATATGCCTATTGATTTAAAGCCAAAGCAACAGAATCTGGGAGGTGCTGTACACGGTGCTTTGTCCTCTGCTACTCAACTCAATCTGGGCTCTTTGTTTATTTACTTGCTCTACTCTCTATCGCTCTTATGTCACTTCTGGTCAGAAGGCAAGTAGTTGAATATGTTATGATAATAATAATAATACCGTATCAGTGGATAACCCTAGTCAAAGACTCTGCCGACTGAGTACGAGAAAAGGAATGGCTTGCACTTTCCCTCCTTTTTAAGTTTCCCTCCGTCTTTCCTCCTTGTCCCTCCTGAACAATCACAGTGGAAACGCCATCCACTTTGTTTTCCTGTTATGCTGTTATACTCGTTGACCTGTCTCACGCTTATTGGAGAAAGAGGAGAACGTGTTGTGTTGTGTGTGTGGTCTGTCTGTCTATCTTTCTAGCTGCGTCTGAGTTATCACCCTCCTCCCTGGATAGGGCACTGGTCAAAAGTAGTATACTATGTTAAAAGTAGTGCACTATATAGGGTGCACTCTGTCTTGTGGTCTTTTAACAGTGTCCCTGTCTAGCCCTGTTGAACGTACCTACATCCTCCCTCTTCTTTTTGTCGTTTCAGCCCGAGGACATTGGTCAAGCGCCGGTCATAAATGCACCTGAAGGGAGCAAAGTGGACATTGAAGCCTTCAGTCAGTTTACAAAAATTATCACCCCCGCCATTACCCGAGTGGTGGACTTTGCCAAAAAGCTGCCTATGTTCTGTGAGGTACGTAAGCAAGGTTGTTTTACTTTATTGAAACTAAAATAAAAAATGTAATTCTTATCAAGCTATATTTATTTTTGGGGGGGATGTGTTTCATATTTTTGTTCTCTTCATATGATTGAATTCCTCATTATTTATTATTGAGGATGGTAATAAAGACATTGGTTATAAAACACTATAACAGAAACATCAATAGCATAAGCAATTTCACTAAAATAAAAATAAAATGAGAGAAAATGTTCAAACTAAAAATGTAAAATTAATAAAATATTTAGTTTATAGTTAAATCTACATTTTGTGAATTATGTTCTTGTTTAGAGCTATATTCTACTGGTCTTTCATAAAAAATATATACAAAATACTTAGAAATTATCTCAACATGTAAAGCTTTAAAAAATCTACATAATTAATAATATATTAAACTAAACTGAATTTATCCATGTTCAAAAAATTGCTAATAAATAAAAAATACCATGGAATGTAGAGTTCAGTTTGTAATAACTGCTAACACTACTAATATATGTGAACATAAACGTTCTAAGTTTTTACCTCTCCTGCACATTCTCATATTTTCCCTTTTCATTCTTCAAATCATATCAGTCGTTCATCTTTATGTGCAAAACAATCAATAACAAAATATATAACGTTTGCTCTCTGTGTTTGTCTCTCTCCTCCCAGCTGCCTTGTGAAGACCAGATTATCCTATTGAAAGGCTGCTGCATGGAGATCATGTCTTTACGGGCGGCCGTTCGCTACGACCCCGAGAGTGAGACGCTGACGCTTAACGGGGAGATGGCCGTGACCCGCGGCCAGCTGAAGAACGGAGGCCTGGGTGTGGTGTCGGACGCTATCTTTGATTTGGGCTTATCACTGTCTTCGTTCCACCTGGACGACTCTGAGGTCGCTCTGCTACAGGCCGTCATCCTCCTGTCCTCCGGTGAGAGGGAGGGAGACAATCTTGCCGGCACACAAACACACGATACTTCACCATACTACCAGACATCTGGCCCTTTGTTTTCTCTACACGCAGGTTTATGGGTTATATCACCACTGTGACAAATACACCTGAAAGCGTTTTAATTGGGTCATGGCCATTGGAACTGAGGGACCTTAGTCTTGCAACAGTTCAATCCACTTGTAAGCTGACAATATAGAAGATTTAGCTTTTTTGCAAATAGTTAATTCAAAGATATCCTTGAAAAGTTGCCACTTTAAAACATTTGGTGAATTCAAACATTTCCAAAAGAGTGTTCTTTATCAATATTCTATTTTGTGTTGTTATTCATTTTTATTTGGTCACGACCTGACATTTTAATCTTGAACTAGTTGGCAAGATGACAAGTAGGTCACATTACAAGTAGATTAGGTAAGAAATGGGAATACATTGTGGGTGAGACAGTAAGAGAGCGGGTGACCCCTGAGTTCAAACAGATAGAGAATTGGTCTAACAGCACGCCATATTAACCCCTGGTCCCGTGTGTAGAAAGAGGATTTACATTAACGATATATCATGAAACGTACGTTACACATCTATAAACACACATGTAGATTTAGCGATAATATGTGCTTATAGATGTTTATACCATGGCATTGTTGAACACTTGTTTCTTATTGGCTTGAAGGTCATTCTAGAGCGTGCATTATTTCTCTATAACGCACAATATTTGCACGGTAGAATTCAATGGCACATTCTTACATGTTTGAGCTGCTTTGGAAAGCAAAAGTCGAATTGAAAACGTTATTCATTACAAAACCCACTGGTATTGCCAACTACTTTAATGATTGTTTCATTGGCAAGATTAGCAAACTTTAGGCATGACATGCCAGCAACAAACGCTGACACTACACATCCAAGTATATATGACCAAATTAGGAAAGACAAACATTGTACTTTTGAATTCCGTAAAGTGAGTGTGGAAGAGGTGAAACAATTATTGTTGTCTATCAACAATGAAAAGCCACTGGGTCTGACAACTTGGATGGAAAATGAATGAGGATAATAGCAGATGATACTGCCACTCCTATTTGCCATATCTTCAATTTAAGCCAAATAAGAAAGTGTGTGCCCTCAGGCCTGGAGGGAAACAAAAGTCATACCGCTACCTAAAAATAGTAAAGCCCCCTTTACTGGCTCAAATAGCTGACCAATCAGCCTGTTACCAACCCTTAGTATACGTCTGGAAAAAATTGTGTTTGACCAGATACAATGCTATTTTACAGTAAACAAATTGACAACAGTCTTTCAGCACGCTTATAGGGAAGGACATTCATCAAGCACAGCACTTACACAAATGACTGATGATTGACTGCGAAATTGATAATAGAAAGGCTGTTTTGTTTTATTTTATTGCGGCTTTTGACATTCTTGATCAGTATGCTGCTGGAAAAAACATATGTGTTATGGCTTTACACCCCATGCTTTGTGGATAAAGAGTTACCTGTCTAACAGAACACAGAGGGTGTTCTTTAATGGAAGCCTCTCCAACATAATCCAGATAGAATCAGGAATTCCCCAGGTCAGCTGTGTAGGCCCCTTACTTTTTTCAATCTTTACTAACGACATGCCACGGGCTTTGAGTAAAGCCAGTATGTCTATGTATGCGGATGACTCAACACTATACATGTCAACTACTACAGCGACTGAAATGACTGCAACACTTAACAAAGAGCTGCAGTTAGTTTCAGAATAGGTGGCAAGGAATAAGTTAGTCCTAAATATTTAAAAAACTAAAAGCATTGTATTTCGGACATATCATTCACTGAACTCTAAAACTCAACTAAATATTGTAATGAATAATGTGGAAATTGAATAAGTTGAGATGACTAAACTGCTTGAAGTAACCCTGGATTGTAAACTGTCACGGTCAAAACATATCAGTAGCTAAGATGGAGAGAAGTATATCCATAATTAATCGCTACTCTGCCTTTTTAACAACACTATCAACAAGGCAGGACCCACAAGCCATAGTTTTGTTGCACCTGGACTATTGTTCAGTCGTGTGTTCAGGTGCCACAAAGAGAGACTTAGGAAAATTACAATTGGCTCAGAACAGGGCAACACGGCTGGCCCTTAAATGCACACAGGGCGCTAACATTAATGATATGCATGTCAATCTCTCATGGCTCAAAGTGGAGGAGAGAATGACTTCATCACTACTTGTTTTTGTAAGAAGTGTTGACATGCTGAGTGCACCGAGCTGTCTGTTTAAACTACTAGCACACTCAGACACCCATGCCTACAAGACATGCCACCAGAGGTCTCTTCACAATCCCCAAGTCCAGAACAGACTATGGGAACCGCACATTACTACATAGAGACATGACTACATGGAACTCTATTCCACATCAGGTAACTGATGCAAGCACGAGCATCAGATTTAAAAAAAACAGATAAAAATATACCTTACTTAACAGCAGGCACTGTGAAGAGAAACACACAAAGTTACAAGTAAAATTGTTGTATGGTGGTATTATACATTTGTATTGTAGATATGTAGTGGTGTAATAATGTTATATGATGTACTGTTTTATCTTTTGTTTTATATGTAATGTATGTGCCTTAATGTGTTTCGACCCCAGGAAGAATAGCTGCTGCCTTTGCAACAGCTAAAGAGTACAAATACAAATTGGCATTGTTGAATTGGATTCTCATAATGGTAAGCTAGGACTGAAGGTTTGCTTAGCTAAACTAGGAAGTCTGTTTGTGTGGTTACCACAATAACTACTGTAGCTAGCTATCTAGTAAACTTGCTGGCTACTTCAGTGAATGTTGAACATATTTCTAGCAGCAAATGTGTTCAAATATAGCCATGGTATAAAAGGGATAATCAACTCGGAACTCTATGTGTTCTCTTGGAAATAATGCAACTCCACGTCGTTCATTATTTTCCATAGAACACATAGCCCCTCATTGATTATCCCTTACTTATTACTTCTGATGTACACAATAAATATTTATATATTATATATATTTATTCATATACAATAAATGATTAGCAAAGAGCCTGTAGTTCCTGTAGCTTACCACATAAAACCAAGAGCCAGCCTCCCGCGAGACATGTAACAAAACAGTCGGTAAGCAATGAATCAGTCGGTAAAGCCAGTAAGTCAGTGTCTGCCATCCATGTTTGATTAACCACAGTCAGTCACACGTCATTGCTGCAATTAAACAGTCAGTAAAACCTTGGTAAGTGTATAAAACAGTCAGTAAAGCCCAAAGCCAGTAAGTCCGTGTGTGCCGGCCTGTTTTCATGTGTGATTAACCACAGTCAGTAACACGTCAATACACTGCTGTTAACTTCCACCAGAGGTCTTTTTAAACCCATTAAGCCAATCTTTTACTTAGCGATCATCAGGGATTACAGAGCCCACCCGAGGAAAGGAAACCATCTAATGATGAGACTACAATAGCCGTCCGGGGGATTGACGTTCAAAATCAATAGCTTTGTGCTGGGGCCACACATCTCCCTCCCTCCGTCTCTAAGACAATACCTTCTCTGTTTTGGAAGCCATCGATCTATCATATCCCCATGCACAGATTGTCTGCATTGACTTTTATTGTTGTGAAATCAATGGCAAATGCGAGCCAATCTGCTATTTGTTCTAATAATTCTGTAGCATACTCAAAACTCAATATTTTATAAATCGAATGTTCTGTAAATCTATCGCACATGCAACCCCTGGAGTGATTAAAACAAGCTAGCAACAGATTACAGGACATCCGATTAATAAAAGTATTGAGTTTTAAAGGTATAGAGTCTATCTCCAATGAGATTGTGTTTGTACATTAGGGTTGGATTAGTATATAGTATTTTTCCATCTACGCGACAGTACTAACATACAGTACAGTATGAAAACTCTCTCTCCCTCCCTCCCCAGACCGTCCGGGGCTGACCAGCGTGGAGCGTATTGAGCGCTGTCAGGAGGAGTTCCTTCTGGCCTTTGAACATTACATCAACTACCGCAAACACAAGGTGGCGCAATTCTGGCCTAAGCTGCTGATGAAGGTGACGGACCTGCGGATGATCGGGGCGTGCCACGCCTCCCGCTTCCTGCATATGAAGGTGGAGTGCCCCAACGAACTTTTCCCTCCACTCTTCCTGGAGGTCTTTGAGGACTGACGGACAGACGGAGGGACAGACGCGCATGCACACACCCTGCCAAGGTGTGTGTGTTTGTGTGTGGTCGGGGTGTGTGTGGGCGCCTGTCGGGGGCTACGACAGTGGGCCTCAGAGTGGCTCTAGGCGTCTTGGGACACGTTGGAACTCTCATTAGCACTACTGAGTCATTTCATTCCATAGCTTTGGTATAGCCTAGCTTCTCAGCCTAGTTTTTATGGATGGAACCATCCCTTACGATGCGGGTACAAGTGAACAGCATTTTCTTTTGGTTTTTATTTTGTAAATGTTTCACCTCTCCTCAGTTACTTCTCTATAGGTTTTTTGGGTTAATTGTACAGTCAGTCAGTCGGCTTATTTGTGATTATGTCTAGTTGTTGTCGTTGACAGCGCTCGTTCAGTCAGTCATATGAACCATGCAACTTCTAGTGTTTCATTTTACTCCTGTTTATTATTGAGTGCTGACTCCACCAACCCTGAGAAGGTCAGTACTGTACAAGACAGTGACCGACAGCAGAAGCCAGTTAACCTGCATTATTCCATTCCCTTCCTTTTCGTATTCTCTTCCTACGAGACTTCCCCAGTCAGGGGATGTGTAGTAGCTTTCATATAGGTGTCCCTCTGGTGCTGGTGTTCTGTGAGAGCTATATCTATACCTGTTCAATGCTGCCATTCTAACACACTCTTACTGTACTCACATCATTCACACCATAGAAATAGTCAATGTTCTGTAATGGGTATGGCTATTCTTATTCTAATTCTATTTCTATGATTCACACCACAAGCTCCCACCTTGAGTAAACCTAGGCCCATTTCTAAACAATGGCAAGGCACAACACTAAATAACTCATCCATGTAGAAAAAGCTAGCTAAAAGACGGCTTGTTTCTCCTCTTCTGTGTTAAACCTAAACGACCAGGACAGATATATAAGCACACTTTGACACGAAGTCAGGGAAAAGATTAAAGCCATTCAATAGCTATTTCTTTTTTTTCATGATGCCACTCATGCAGTGCCAAAAAAAATTGGGAATTCATCCAATCATTTTGGATTGTTTCCCGGAACCAGGATGCATGATCTAACCTGATCTGATTGGCTATCAGTGACTTCTTCTAGAACATTAGAACATGCTTCCGGCTCTCATTCACGTTCTAGAGTGTAGACTTGCATCATGAAACAGAACGTTATTGAAACAGAGATAATTATTTTGTAGTTGTCACCATGGCGTGTAGTTCCTGAGCTACAGATGGACAAATCAGACAGACAGACACTGTGAGCTGTGATGCTGGCAGAAATTCCTCCTGCTGTCTCACAAGATTCCATGGGAACTTTTTAACTATGTTCAAGCGTCATATTATATTCTCAACATGTGAGTTACTGAAAGTGATCATGATCCTCCTATAAGGACTGGTTGTTGCTATGATACTTGCTAATTGGCTGATTCATGCCTGTATGAATGACATGTGGGTAGAGTCAGGGGGTCAAACCCTTTCTATGTTGACCACAGTCAATGGAATTCTGAGTCAGAGGAGAGAATCGCTGCCACTAGGGGTGTCACACCCTGACCTTAGTATTTTTTGTTTTCTTTGTTATTTTAGTTAGGTCAAGGTGTGACAAGGGGTGTATTGGTACACTATTTATACCGAAACGTTTGGTACGGGGACCTCGGTTCGGTCCACACTGTGAACCCGAATGAATAGATACAAAATATCTTAAAACAATAAACTACTAGGCCTATAGGTTGTATGCCTCTTGAGTAAATCTGAGCTGAAAAAAACATTTCAGACTATTCCGTTAAAACAACTAGAGCCTATGCACACATTGTAGGCCAATTAAAATGAGAATGTTAATTGGCGCATTTCAACCTGTCCTTTTGTGAGGCGCAGCCGGGAGCTAGTTCTGTACGATGGCAAGTGGTGGGGTCGATAAACCAGGAGGATTCTCCATCGACAGTTTGGGAACATTTTGGCTTCCCAGTAGATTACAATGGCGGTGGACAGAGAGAGTATATCGCCACTGCTCAAACAGAATAGCCTATGCAGCAGCCAACACCTCAAACATGTTGACACATTTACGCCAACACCATCCCAATATTCTTACCATAGGAGCAAAACGGAAACGCAAAAAAAACAAAACAATTTTGTCTCTCCTCTGCATTCAAGCAGCCCCCCGCAACTGATTCTGACCGGGCCAAAGAATTTCTAAGAGCGATAGGTATGTTTATAGCCACGGATATGCACCCATTCTTGGTGGTTGAGAACAGGGGTTTTCAGCACCTCATGAAAGTGCTTGAGACACTACGAAATTTGTACTCTTGCACCCATTTCAGCGGGTAGTACCCACTCTATACAAGCAAGCTAAAGACAAAGTTGTCAATGAATTGGCCAATATACCCTGTGTTGTGCTTACTACAGATGGATGGACCTCCAGGGCAACAGATAGCTACTTAACAGTGACACCCCATCACATTACCCGGAGTGGGAAATGAGAAGTATTGTGTGCCCAATTTGAGAGGCACACAATTGCGTGCCTTTGTGTCTTTGTAAGAAAACATTATAGCATACGTCTCTCTATATACAATGTCTGAGCCATATTTACATATTGATTTCACACATTAATTGCACTTTTTAGTGTTGTTGTTGATCAGTAAAAATACTGTGTTGGTATTCCTGATGGTGCTCTCATCAGGCATTATATGACTCATGATCATGTATGGAATCAGGAATACCAACACTTTGTATTTTCTTAAATAAACCAAAGTTAACTACAGTAAATGTTAGCCTGTCATTTTCCCCACTGTACCGAAACCCAATGGAATCGTGACCCCAAAACCACAATACATACAGAACCGTGGGTTTGGTGAACCATTACACCCCTAGCTGCCACAAAAAATGATGCAACATCAGCAGGGTACAGAGAAAAACTTGATGATAAAAAAAAGCTCTTTATTTTGGTTGTATATTTCTTTAAAAAAAAAAGTTGTATGATATTGTGGTTTGTTTGCAACAGTTAAAAAAAATGTATAAACTTTGCGTAAAAATCCAACTATTATAAGCTTCACACTACTCCTCAAAGCAGCTTGTGTTTTCTCTGTAAAAGTGATGCCTTTCATAAAGCAATAGACTTCGCAGTGTTTAAATGACTAGGACCTCACAACTCACACAAACTGCACAGTTAACAATGCGCAGACAATCAGAGAGAGACAGACAGGTAATTGGAAACAGGAAGTGGCGCAGGGTCCAATTACTTCCTGGTTTACAAGTTGAATGGGGACACGGGCTAAGTCAATGGCCCTAGAATGAGTTGTGACAATCAGCATATTTGAGGCAATTTGTTTGAGACAGGCAACGGCGGCGCAGAATGGCAAGTCTTGATCACATAATGAGTAGTTATTTGGAATGCAAGGTGATTTATAGTCGTCGGTAGTTGATCTCAAACATGCACTCTGCCGAATGTCACCTTATTCCACAAGATACTTCTTAAAGCGCCAGTGTGGTATTTTCTCTCGCAAGAGTGGTCACTCTTAATAACTCAGTTACAAACCAATAACAAATGTTGCACCAATAGAAAAGAAGCTATTTTACAGTACTACAGAGGATAAGGATGTATATTTTCAGACTGCAGAATTTTTTTACAGATATTGTATGCATTATGAACATTTTACTGTTTTACGTAAAAACCGGGAAAAAACTATCTTTCTCTCAATTTCATTGCAAAACCACAATGACATACTGTTCTAGATTTGCTTTAGATATAACTATGTGAACATCATGAACTAGTAAGATTCATAGACGGATTGAAGTGGTAGTTTCACCTTGACAAAATATCTGTTGGTTACAGTATGGAACTATATCAGTGGTGGCTGGTGGCACTTTGCATAGGGAGGACAGGCTCATAGTAATAGCTGTAATGAAATGAATAGTGGTCTCAAACACATCAAACATCTGGTTCCCATGTGTTTGATACCATTCCATTCACGCCATTCATTATTATGAGCCGTCCACTCGTCACCAGCCTCCTCTGAACTCAACATATACTATACTGCAAAGTTGGCCAGGACAATTTGAATAAAAACCAGATCCATTTCTGAAAGCCAAGCAAATCCACTCACTGTTAAAATAATAACAAATGATTTACTTATGTGTTTTCTTGACTTAATGTTTTAGCAGACAAATACCAACAATATGTTGTTCATGATGTAGTAAACGTTTATCAATGATATCCGGAATATTGGATGACAAGTCTTTGGAGAGAAAGAGTGAGAGAATGAACTTGTGGTGTTAGTGTAATTGATTGAGAATGAGTCTGTGGGTGTAGTGTTTTTGTACCAAATTGAAACGTGTTGCACACAGCGTTGCCCATGGAGTTGAATCTGACCTGTTTTGACTTGGGTACCCTGGAAGAAAAGACAAGTTGCACAAAAAATATAATAATTATGAATTTGGATCCTCATGATTATGATGCCATTTGCACGTAATGTGAATTGGATCTTGAGAATAAAGATGGTTTTAAGAAAATGTCCTCTGAACAGTTTTTTGTTTGTAAAATGTGTCTCACACCACGGTGGCAGGTAGCCTAGCGGTTGATAGCGTTGGGCCAGTAACCAAAAGGTCACTGGTTCAAATCCCCTAGTCAGCAAGGTGGAAAAATCTGCCATTCTTCCCTTGAGCAAGACAGTTTAACCCCCAACAACAGATGCTCCCCGGGAGCCGATGACATTGATTAAAGACACATTTCGGTTGAATGTAATTTAGTTGTGCAACTGACTAGGTATCCCCCTTCCCAAAGGACAAATTCAAAATGTCGCTCACAGCAAAGGGAACAAACAAAAAGTCACTTCAACAACCAAAACGGAACATTTTTCAAAAGGTGCGTCCACTGACAGTTGGCACACAACTAATAAGGGGTTTCTAAAAGACACACCATGAGTGCACATTCAATTTACCCCAGAGAAAACAAACTAAAGGAGCAATATGGAGCAAGGGAAAACAAAACTCGGGCTTCTTCCTGGCTAACTAACGTGCGGTGTAGCTCTCCCAACATGTCCTCTCCAACTGATGCACTGAGCCAGCACAGGTGAAACACATCCTCACTAATGGGATGACTCGCAGCACAGATGTAACACATACTGACCAATGAGGTGACTCCAATCAGTGCACGCCTCAGCTAACATGCTAACCAACTTCGAAATAGAGAAACCGAAACACGTAACACAAACAATCTTTGGATTAGATTTTCGACAGTCAGATCTACTATATACTGATCATGATATTGCGGTGAAGATGGTGTTTAATGACAATTCAGTTCATGAGTCAATGTGATAATTGCAAATCCCCTGCCATCCATGAAAGGCTCAGAGCGCTAAAAGCTGCTCTCTTTTTCTCTTTTCTATTTTGTAATTTTACCCCCTTCTCCCCATTTTCGGGACATCCAATTGGTAGTTAAGTTCTTGTCTCATCACTGCAACTCCACAACGGGCTCGGCAGTGGTGAAGGTCGAGTCATGCGTCCTCCGAAACATAACCCACCAAGCCGCGCTGCTCGCTTAACCCGGAAGCTAGTGGCACCAATGTGTCGGAGGAAACACCGTTCAACTGACGACTAAAGTCGGCGCCCGGCCCGCCACAAGGAGTCTCGCTAGAGTGCAATGAGACAAGGAAAGCTCCCCGGCCAAACCCTCCCCTAACCCGGATGATGCTGGGCCAATTGTGTGCCGCCCTATGGGACTCCCGGTCACTTCCGGCTGTGACACATCCTGGGATCGAACCCCAGTCTGGAGTGATACTTCAATGCTGCACCACTAAAAGCCTCTCTTGAATGAAACTGAAGTGCTACAGGTGTGGTATCTTAATTTGATCCCTTTCTCACAGCAGAAGAATAATCCTGCAGCAACAGGAAATGTGAATTATTGTGTGGATTATAATTAATGGGCATTTTTGTAGGGGTTGATACATTTTTGGTTGGGGCAAATCAAGTCTGGCATTTTAAAGTGGAAATTACAAACTTTAAAAGCCTTTTTAAACCTTATACACTACAAATGTGCATTTCCTGCACAACAGGGTGATCAAATTAAGATCCTGTAGGGCAACCAGCTCTAGGAAGAGTCTTGATGGTTCCAAAAATGATGGAGGCCACTGTGTTCTTGGGGACTTTCAATGCTGCAAAAATATTTTGGTACCCTTCCCCAGATCTGTGCCTTGACACAATCCTGTCTCGGAGCTCTACGAACAATTCCTTTGACCTCATGGCTTGGTTTTTGCTCTGACATGCACTGTCAATAAAGCTACATTTTGTTCAGTGGTTCATTTTCTATAAAAAGACAGACAAAAAAAAACAACAACTATTCTTTTGGTTGGTTATTAGAGCAACACTGCTCTCTGCTGGTGGAAGGTTGTACCAGGCCCAGGGATGATGGCGTCATTCTGGTGTTATGATGATCGATGCTTGGCTGCCATTTAATAAATAATTAAAAATAATCTTGCTCTTTTGTCCATATTAATCTCATCCACTATATCTAAGAGTTATTGGGCACATTCGTTATAAAACACCATTTTTGGGGTGACAAAACCACCAGCCGAGTAGAAAATGCGTTGGAAACCAAACTTGTATTTTTTTGATCTAACTAACTCAATAAAAGTTATTTTTTGTGCACTATGCCCCGAATTAAACGTTCGGGTGGAGATCTAAGAAATGAAGGTGTGGTACCTTAATTCCCTCATAATTCAACCACCTTTATGCACGACAAAACCGTGAATAAGGTCTAGCGATCCTGCCTGTTGCAAGTGGGAAAAGCATATTTTCCTCATAGAAATAACAGAATTCTCCATGCACTGTAATTTATAAATGGATAAGAGCTATTGATAAGGCCGAGGTAAATTACTAATCAGTTTATACACTATGCCCTCCGACAAACCATCAAACAGGCAAAGAGGAAATACAGGACAAAGATTGAATCCTACTACACCGGCTCTGATGCTCGTCGGATGTGGCAGGGCTTAAAAAATATACAAAAGGAAACCCAGCCGCGAGCTGCCCAGTAATGCGAGCCTACCAGACAAGGTAAATGCCTTTTATGCTCCCTTCGGGGCAAGCAACACTGAAGCATGCATGAGAGCACCAGCTGTTACGGACGACTGTGTGATCACGCTCTCCGTTGCCTATGTGAGCATTAACAAGGCCGCGGGGCCAGACGGATTACCAGGACGTGTACTCAGAACTTGCACGGACCAACTCCAATTTGCATACCGCCCCAACAGATTCACAGATGACGCAATCTCAATCTCAAAACCCCTCTTTTTAAGCTGCTGCTACTCTGTTTATCATATATGCAAAGTCACTTTAACTATACATTCATGTACATCCTACCTCAAATTAGGCCGACCAACCAGTGCTCCCGCACATTGGCTAACCGGGCTATCTGCATTGTGTCCCGCCACCCGCCACCCCCCACCCCTCTTTTACACTACTGCTACTCTCTGTTCATCATATATGCATAGTCACTTTAACCATATCTACATGTACATACTACCGCAATCAGCCTGACTAACTGGTGTCTGTATGTAGCATCGCTACTGTATATAGCATGTCTTCTTACGGTTTTATTTCTTTACTTACCTATTGTTCACCTAACACATTTTTTGCACTATTGGTTAGAGCCTATAAGTAAGCATTTCACCGTACGGTTCACACCTGTTGTATTCGGCGCACATGACAAATAAACTTTGATTTGATTTGACTCCAACACCATCATTAAATTTGCTGATGACAGAACGCATCTCCTTCCTGAGCGGTATGACGGCTGCGTGGTCCCATGGTGTTTATACTTGCATACTATTGTTTGTACAGATGAACGTGGTACCTTCAGGCGTTTGAAAATTGCTCCCAAGGATGAACCAGACTTGTGGACGTCTACAATTTTTTTTGAGGTCTTGGCTGATTCTTTTGATTTTCCCATGATGTCAAGCGAAGAGGCACAAAGTAGGCCTTGAAATACATCCACAGGTACACCTCCAATTGACTCAAATGATGTCAATTAGCCTATCAGAAGCTTCTAAAGCCATTACATAACTTTGTGGAATTTTCCAAGCTGATTAAAGGCAGTCAACTGAATGTATGTAAACTTCTGACCCACTGGAATTGTGATATAGTGAATTAATTTGCCTGTAAACAATTGCAGGAAAAATGACTTGTGTCATGCACAAAGTAGATGTCCTAACCAACTTGTTAACAAGAAATGTGGAGTGGTTGAAAAACGAGTTGAAAACGAATGACTCCAACATAAGTGTATGTAAACTTCCGACAGTATCTCATGTTTCCAGTAATGTCTTTCTCTCCCTGCTGAAAGTTGAACAAACCCAAAACTATTTTTCAATTATATAATGGTTGAGTGTGTGTGTCCTGAATAGAACTTCTAAGAATCAAGCTCTTCAAGTGAAAGTCAATTGAACTGGATCTGTGAAGGACTCACGCTTGTCAAGTTGATTTCTAAATAGCAGTGAGATTTAACCTGAGTAAATGTTGCCTATGTTATTGGTTCTTAAAGTTTCCTGATCATTCTTGGACTGTGGAGAAAAATCCACTGCAAAGGAATGACAACACTATATACAGATATTCAAAAAAAATTTAACAGGTCTATATATACACTGCTCAAAAAAATAAAGGGAACACTAAAATAACACATCCTAGATCTGAATGAAATATTCTTATTAAATACTTTTTTCTTTACATAGTTGAATGTGCTGACAACAAAATCACACAAAAATTATCAATGGAAATCAAATTTATCAACCTATGGAGGTCTGGATTTGGAGTCACACAAAATTAAAGTGAAAGCTAAAGTTAAAGCTGATCCAACTTTGATGTAATGTCCTTAAAACAAGTCAAAATGAGGCTCAGTAGTGTGTGTGGCCTCCACGTGCCTGTATGACCTCCCTACAACGCCTGGGCATGCTCCTGATGAGGTGGCGGATGGTCTCCTGGACTAAAGCATCCGCCAACTCCTGGACAGTCTGTTGGTGGATGGAGCGAGACATGATGTCCCATATGTGCTCAATTGGATTCAGGTCTGGGGAACGGGCGGGCCAGTCCATAGCATCAATGCCTTCCTCTTGCAGGAACTGCTGACACACTCCAGCCACATGAGGTCTAGCATTCTATTGCATTAGGAGGAACCCAGGGCCAACTGCACCAGCATATGGTCTCACAAGGGGTCTGAGGATCTCTTCTCGGTACCTAATGGCAGTCAGGCTACCTCTGGCGAGCACATGGAGGGCTGTGCGGCCCCCCAAAGAAATGCCAGCCCACACCATGACTGACCCACCGCCAAACCGGTCATGCTGGAGGATGTTGCAGGCAGCAGAACGTTCTCCACAGCGTCTCCAGACTCTGTCACGTCTGTCACCTGCTTTCATCTGTAAAGAGCACAGGGCGCCAGTGGCGAATTTGTCAATCTTGGTGTTCTCTGGCAAATGCCAAACGTCCTGCACGGTGTTGGGCTGTAAGCACAACCCACACCTGTGGACGTCGGGCCCTCATACCACCCTCATGGAGTCTGTTTCTGACCGTTTGAGCAGACACATGCACATTTGTGGCCTGCTGGAGGTCATTTTGCAGGGCTCTGGCAGTGCTCCTCCTTGCACAAAGGCGGAGGTAGCGGTCCTGCTGCTGGGTTGCTGTCCTCCTACGGCCTCCTCCACGTCTCCTGATGTACTGGCCTGTCTCCTGGTAGCGACGCCATGCTCTGGACACTACGCTGACAGACACAGCAAACCTTCTTGCCACAGCTCGCATTGATGTGCCATCCTGGATGAGCTGCACTACCTTTGCCACTTGTGTGGGTTGTAGACTCCATCTCATGCTACCACTAGAGTGAAAGCACCGCCAGTATTCAAAAGTGACCAAAACATCAGCCAGGAAGCATAGGAACTGAGAAGTGGTCTGTGGTCCCCACCTGCAGAACCACTCCTTTATTGGGGGTGTCTTGCTAATTGCCTATAATTTCCACCTGTTGTCTATTCCATTTGCACAACAGCATGTGAAATTTATTGTCAATCAGTGTTGCTTCCTAAGTGGACAGTTTGATTTCACAGAAGTGTGATCGACTTGGAGTTACATTGTGTTGTTTAAGTGTTCCCTTTATTTTTTAAGCAGTGTATAAATGTGGCAATGCTTTCAGAGAGGAGAAAACAGACTGACAGACCACAGGGCAGGTCAGCGATGAAACGATGCACACATGATTGACAGAACAGAAGCATTGAAGATGAAGAGCAGGCGAGTTGATAGAAGAGAAACTAGCGGTCTGAAATCAATCAACCTAATAACGGGAATTCCTGCAAGTCAATTGATTACAGGCCGTGCAGACTCTTGCTGTTATTTACAATCATACTGTATTTGAGTAGAATCCACCTATTTACATTACTTCATGGCTATATCTGTAGTCTGTGTGTACAGATTTGAAAAAGTATGGTAGAGGACAAAAGCATCAATCTATTCAAGTTTAGTGGTCCTCTGTTGAAACATTTGAGACAGTGGTATGTATAAGAGTCCAACTGAATGACAAAAACATTCCTACAATATTTCTCTCCCTTCTCACAACCACCGACCCTACAGCAACATGACACAAGTCTGCATAGCCTCCATGTGTTTATGTGTAATGATAGAAAGAAAAACAAATCAAAGTCGTACACCAATTGGTGCCCAGCCTGAATGGGCTTCGAAGACACGATATCAAGTATGTGCGCTCAAAACAACATTTTTACAGTAAACAAATTAAATGCATAATTAGCAATCAAAGTACAGTTTTCACCAGTAAAATCAAACCGCATGTTTTGATTTAACAATTTGCACCAAAGTGTAAAATATGAAATGGGTATAACCAGTGTAAAATATGAAATGGGTATAACCAGTGTAAAATATAAAATGGGTATAACCAGTGTAAAATATGAAATGGGTATAACCAGTGTAAAATATGAAATGGGTATAACCAGTGTAAAATATGAAATGGCTCCTTTTGACATGGAAATAACTCAAATATCTCCAAGTGGGGATGTGTTGATAGGTTATACTTGTTAGCAACGTTAACCTTTGGCAGTTCGAATAACCTCCATGTATTTGACTTCCTGTCTGTTTGCTCCCCTATTCTTCAAATTGGAGGTCTATCACAATACACTATAATGATTAAGTGACGGGAACACGTCTGTCAATGATGGACTTCAGTTAGTTCATAACCCAACATCATTACCTACAAGAACATTTCATGATTTACAACATAACCCCCTCTGGAAAATGATAGCGTGTAAAACATATACACCAAAGGATGTTGCTGAGGGGAGGACAGTTCACAATAATGTCCGGAACGGGAGCGAATGGAATGGCATCAAACACATGGCCATCCTCCCCAATTAAGGTGCCACCAACTGTCTGTGTAATACACACATACAACTGCTGCACCATCAACTCAAACTGTAAGCTTGAAATAAGAGATTCCTCTCAACAACAAATAAAAGACATTCAAAGCTCTTCCTCAGGTGACTAGCTAAGGCCACGCCGAGACAGATGTGAAGTAGCAGCGTTTACCCTGATTACATAGGTCTACCTATGCTTTTACCACATTCCCCTTGTCTCAACACAGTTTAGAAAGGAGACTTAACACTTCTCTGTGGTCATTCATTGTTATTGTCAGTTTACTTTGAACTAGAGGGGTTGAGTTTAACTAGCCCTAAACCCCTTTAGAATCACCCTCTCTTTAGGCAGTAAGCACAACATCCTTTTGGATTAGTCTGCCTAAATAAACCACAGACATACACCCAAGGTGTAGAACGGGGCTCTCTAATCCTGTTCTTGGAGAACTAGCTTCCTGTAGGTTCTAACACCAACCCCAGTTGGACCTAACCTGATTCAGTTTATCAACCAGCTAATTGTTAGAATCAAGTGTGCTAGATAAGGGTTGGAGCGAAAACCTACAGGAGGGTATCTCTCCGGGAACAGGGTTGGAGTTAAAACCTACAGGAGGGTATCTCTCCGGGAACAGGGTTGGAGTTAAAACCTACAGGAGGGTATCTCTCCGGGAACAGGGTTGGAGTTAAAACCTACAGGAGGGTATCTCTCCGGGAACAGGGTTGGAGTTAAAACCTACAGGAGGGTATCTCTCCGGGAATAGGGTTGGAGTTAAAACCTACAGGAGGGTTTCTCTCCGGGAATAGGGTTGGAGTTAAAACCTACAGGAGGGTTTCTCTCCGGGAATAGGGTTGGAGTTAAAACCTACAGGAGGGTTTCTCTCCGGGAATAGGGTTGGAGTTAAAACCTACAGGAGGGTATCTCTCCAGGAACAGGGTTGGAGTGGCGCAGCGGTCTAAGGCACTGCTTCTCAGTGCTAGAGGTGTCACTACAGACACCCTGGATCGAATCCAGGCTATATCACAACCAGCCGAGATTGGGAGTCCCATAGGGCAGCGCACAATTGGCCCAGCGTCGTCCGGGTTTGGCCGGTGTAGGCCGTCATTGTAAATAAGAATTTGTTCTTAACTGGCTCGCCTAGTTAAATAAAGGTTAAATTAATAAAAACCTACAGGAGGTTAGCTCTTCGGGAACAGGGTTAGGGAGCCTGCTGTAGAAAAGCTAAACAAAAAGTCTAAATAGTCAGTCACATATCATATTGCACAAATTATGCAAAAATGCACATTACACAATGTTAATGAAAGGTTATTCTCTAAGAAGAGTTGTACAGTCGCAAACTTGTCCTGCACACACAGAAACGAGACAAAGAAACATTACACATCCATCTTCTGCTTGCGTCTGAACGTTTACGTTCATGGTTATTACTTCAACAATAAAGGCCTTTTAGCCTCACAGTACGATAACTTTTAAGTCTTAAGCCTCCCTCCCCTGTAACCGTGACACATTTGCCCACTAGTTCAACTTGTTTGTGAAGGAAAAGATCACGTGAAGTGAGTGGCAGAATAAGAGGCTTGTCTTGGGAGGTCAGGGTTCATAGATCATTGGGATAGCTGGTCGAGGTGTGTCAGGGTGGGTGGATAAATGGGCTTTGTGGTCCTCAGGCTCAGTGTCCATGGTCATATTCATTAGGGTACACCTTAGCAAAAGGTTTTGCAATGGGGGGTGGGACGACGACAACGACAAGCATTTCTTATTGGACAAGTTCAGGTAGTACCTCCCCATTTCAGTAAATGTTCTTCCATTTGGTGCCTAATGAATACACTGCAGGTTCTGACCTTAGTTCTGGTCTAGGGATGGACCTTGAAGGCCAGCAGCTGCTCAGAGTGCATGTTATTGAGGGAGCGGAGGTCGGGCAGTCTGAGGAGCAGCTTGGTGAATATGGCCGACTCGTTAGGGTGGTTCTTAGTGATAAGGCCCCTCAGGTGCCGGATCAGAGTCTCCTGAAGAGCCTCCACAGAGTTTACGTTCTCAATCCCTGAGCGATCTAGAACACAAAAACCACAGTAGAACGTTATTAGACTTGGTTCCTATACTTTTCTCTGATCACCATGCATCCTGTATGTCTCTATGACATGAAGCTCGACCAACTGATATGGATAGAAGATGTAAGTAAGGAAACACTCACTATAATACAATGCATGCTTTCCAACACAACAAACATAGATAGTTACACTACTCTCTTGGTAGGAAGCCCTACACAGCACCATAACAACTCACAGTATTAAGTCAGTTTTTATGGGACCTATAAGAAAGTCTATATAAAAGGAACAGGAAGTGCAAATCCTGTGAGTGGGGTCACAACATCACAGTTTGTGAGCCTACCGGCAGAGATGAGGACAACAGCGGTGAACAGGCTCATTTCCTCCTCGCTGAGGCCGAGCCCCATCAGCTTGTCGCTGAAGTCCATCATGGAGGTCAGGAAGTCGCCGGCGCCCATGGCTTGTAACGTCTCCACGCTGTACTTGTTACCACCCAGAAACGTCACTGTGCGGTCTTTCACGTCAAACAGGGACGCAAAGCGAACCACTAGCACCTGGTGAAGTGACAGTAGACACTGGGATAAATCTGGGTGAAGTGACTGCAGACACTGGGATAAGTCTGGGTGAAGTGACAGCAGACACTGGGATAAGTCTGGGTGAAGTCACAAGCAGACACTGGGATAAGTCTGGGTGAGGTGACAGCAGACACTGGGATAAGTCTGGGTGAAGGGACAGCAGACACTGGGATAAGTCTGGGTGAAGTGACAGCAGACACTGGGATAAGTCTGGGTGAAGTGACTGCAGACACTGGGATTAGTCTGGGTGAAGTGACTGCAGACACTGGGATAAGTCTGGGTGAAGTGACTGCAGACACTGGGATTAGTCTGGGTGAAGTGACTGCAGACACTGGGATAAGTCTGGGTGAAGTGACAGCAGACACTGGGATAAGTCTGGGTGAAGTGACAGCAGACACTGGGATAAGTCTGGGTGAAGTGACAGCAGACACTGGGATAAGTCTGGGTGAAGTGACAGCAGACACGGGGATAAGTCTGGGTGAAGTGACTGCAGACACTGGGATAAGTCTGGGTGAAGTGACTGCAGACACTGGGATAAGTCTGGGTGAAGTGACTGCAGACACTGGGATAAGTCTGGGTGAAGTGACTGCAGACACTGGGATAAGTCTGGGTGAAGTGACTGCAGACACTGGGATAAGTCTGGGTGAAGTGACTGCAGACGCTGGATAAGTCTGGGTGAAGTGACTGCAGACGCTGGATAAGTCTGGGTGAAGTGACTGCAGACGCTGGATAAGTCTGGGTGAAGTGACTGCAGACACTGGGGTAGGTCTGGGTGAAGTGACTGCAGACGCTGGGTAGGTCTGGGTGAAGTGACTGCAGACGCTGGGTAGGTCTGGGTGAAGTGACTGCAGACGCTGGGATAAGTCTGGGTGAAGTGACTGCAGACACTGGGATAAGTCTGGGTGAAGTGACTGCAGACACTGGGATAAGTCTGGGTGAAGTGACTGCAGACACTGGGATAAGTCTGGGTGAAGTGACTGCAGACACTGGGATAAGTCTGGGTGAAGTGACTGCAGACACTGGGATAAGTCTGGGTGAAGTGACTGCAGACACTGGGATAAGTCTGGGTGAAGTGACTGCAGACACTGGGATAAGTCTGGGTGAAGTGACTGCAGACGCTGGGTTAGTCTGGGTGAAGTGACTGCAGACGCTGGGTTGGTCTGGGTGAAGTGACTGCAGACGCTGGGTAGGTCTGGGTAAAGTGACTGCAGACGCTGGGAATGTCTGGGTGAAGTGACTGCAGACGCTGGGTAAGTCTGGGTGAAGTGACTGCAGATGCGGGCTAAGTCTGGGTTAAGTGTCTGCAGACGCTGGGTGAGTCTGGGTGAAGTGACTGCAGACGCTGGGTAAGTCTGGGTGAAGTGACTGCAGACGCTGGGTAAGTCTGGGTGAAGTGACAGCAGACAGTAAGTCTGGGTGGATCAACTGCATTTCAATGATAGCCTTATCAGTTCGGTTTTTCTACTGTTTTCATTCACATACACATGAGACAAAGGGGTAGAGAAGAGAATACAATAAAAGATTGTAAGTGAGTGTTCTGAGGGTGGTCTTTACCTCAAAGGTACCAGCCTTGAGCAGGCTGACCTGGTCATGTTGGGAGAGGTCTCTGAAGCCTGGGATCCGCTTGGCAAATTCCACCACCTCCCTGACAGCTGGGGTGAAACTGTGGCTGAACTCCTCCCAGATCCCATGGCCTAAATTATGGGGGTTCACATGGGGAGACGTGTTCATGGGACACAGCTGAGGATGGAGAGAGAAGGGAAAGAAGGACTTGGGTTAGGAGGAAGCATACGCGACATATCATTCACATACTTATTAAATGGTAGATAAGACGAGTACCCCAAATACAATGTGTTTTGTTAACCCAATCTAAAAGGTGTGCACACGCCCCCTCTAGAGATCAACTGTGGTGTTCCACAGGGATCGACTCTTAGACTCTTATTTGATGTCAAATGCATCAACACTGCTTTCTCAAGTGCTTTGAGAATAAAGTGTTATATAAATCTAGTTGATCATTATATGACAAATCATAACATGTATATTAAATTAATTATAATATATCATACACTCCTTCTCCATCTGTCTATCTTGGACTCACCAGATGCATCCTGTTGCCCCTGTTCCACAGTAGTCCACTGAATCCTCCATGGGAATTGGAGGTGGCCTGGCTAGTGCTGTTGTTGCCTCCTCTCAGGCCATGTTGGGCGTAGGATGGGCAGTGGCCACTAGGGGAGCAGGTGGGCAGTCTGTCCCTGCTGTAGGGGCAGGAGTTCTCGCTAAGGCTGGTGGTGTGGTCCTCCTGGCGATGGTGGCTGTCAGTACCCTGAGGCCCAGTGTTGGTGGGCCTCTCCTGAGCCTGGTAATGGGCCTGAGCGGCTGTGAATGAGGCCAGGTCATTTTGGTGGTTCTGGTTCTTAATCTGCTGGTTCCCGGCCTCCTGTTGGTTCCGGTTCCTCTCGTCTATCCTCTTTCCAGTGTCACTGACATGTTGCTCCGCCCCCGGGGAGGTCAGCTGGGCGTAGGCCTGGGACTGGGGGGAAGGGCTACCTTGCTCCTGGTTGTAAATGAAGGTCTCCTGGTGGGCCCGGGTCACCGAGCCAATCACCTCCTTTGACCCGCAGTCTGAAGCACTCGATGGCGACACAGAGTTAGGGCTGGGGATTTTATTCTTGGTGACCGCAGGCTCGCGGTCGGAGCTGGTCTCCTCAGATTGGTTGGACCTGGGGGAAGCAGCGGGAGAGGTGGAGGAGGGGACGGAGCCTAGGCCAGAATCAACATATTGGGGGCGGGGCTCCACGGGGCAGGCTGGCGACTGAAGCTGATTGGCCAGGGGGAAGGGTGTGTTGCAGTGGAACTGGCTGTGTAGCTGGCTGTTGTTCATCATGTTGTTCACGGCACTCTGCATCTCTAGCAGCATGCGCTGCTTCTCACGCTTTGGGATGCGGCCGAAACGCACAGCTAAGGAGGAGAGAACATTTAGAAAGGGTCCTTGCCAAAATATATGCTTGTCTACGGATAATCAAATACTGTAAATCCCTGTTTGAAATTATCAAACCAACTCTTTTCTTCATCTACTTCTTTCTCAATCATATATTTATCTAACCCATGACAACCAACAATAACGGTAATACACTATGTATTATTGTAACTGAAGAGAGGATGTAGTTATAGAAGGTAATAGAAACATACAGTCCTTGGACATGCCAACAAGCAGACACTTCTTGAAGCGACACTGCTGGCAGCGGTTCCTGTTGATCCTCATGATGGCACAGCTCTCGTTCTTCAGGCATTTCTTATACTGGATGTTCTGCTGGATGTTCTGCTGGATGCTCCGACGGAAGAAACCCTACAGACAGACAGACGGACACACTGGTTAAGTCAGAGTTACTGGATGTTCTGCTGGATGCTCCGACGGAAGAAACCCTACAGACAGACAGACGGACACACTGGTTAAGTCAGAGTTTTCATAAATGTTTTATATGTGGGCCTTTTTCTAGAGTTACATCTGTGTTGGGGGGGTTTTGCACTTTGTCGATTTGTATGGTGAAATCTAGAAGATATTATTTATATGAATAATTAATTATTTGATATCAAATTTGGCCATAGAAAAACGAGCCCCCTAAAACAGAGTGTATTAGGGTGCATGACGCCTCTCAGCTTTAGAGGTAGAAGGGGAGTTCATGTATTTTTTTAGTGGGTAGATCAGCATTAATATTGCAGATTGGTTGTGGCTTCCATCAATGTAATTGTCTGCATAATTTCCAATCCTCCATATTTATTATTTTGTAAATAAATAATTTATTTTGTATATATATATATATATATATATATATATATATATATTTTTTTTTTTTTTTTTTTTTTTTTCCGTTGTTATTTTCCCCAAACCCTACCACCCCTAATAGGAGTAAACTAATGGAAAACAATACTTAAGCTTCTACTTTTAGTTCATACATACTATACACATTTTACGGACACAGTTTATTTTACAATAGTTATATTGTTTGTTTTTAGTCCCGTCCTTCAGCTCCACTCAACCCCTCCCATCTATCTCTGAAGAACATCATGTTTTGATTTATATTTGCCATATATTTTTCAACTGTGCTGTGATGTTTCACAAAAGTTATGAACCTTTCTCTTCTAAATTAAAGATACATTTTTTTTGCTAAGAGTATTATTATATTATTGATCAATTGACTATAGCTGTGTTAAAATACCCATACTAACATACTGTATAATACGTGCTTAATGAGTATATACTACATACTATTAGTTAGTTTGTTTACAGTATACTAAAACTATCATTTCAGTTGAGTGTACTAGCGCCTCGCCTGTCTACCGGAAGTTGATGCTCTTGCTTTGCAACCTCTTACTAGCTTGTTAGCTTAACAAATGACCAGATAGACATTTTATGACTTCGGAAGAAATTTCAACTAACTTTCTATGGCTTGTTTTAAAAATAGCAATATTTTGGAGATTATTTCATTTTCAAATAACCGAAAGTGAGATGTTGTAATCAGAATAAAGGGAAAAAGGCCATTCTACAACATGGGTGAGACATTCATACTAATCTGCTACAGAACCAGTTCGGATTTACAGTGCATTGCGAAAGTATTCGGCCCCCTTGAACTTTGCGACCTTTTGCCACATTTCAGGCTTCAAACATAAAGATATAAAACTGTATTTTTTTGTGAAGAATCAACAACAAGTGGGACACAATCATGAAGTGGAACGACATTTATTGGATATTTCAAACTTTTTTAACAAATCAAAAACTGAAAAATTGGGCGTGCTAAATTATTCAGCCTCTTTACTTTCAGTGCAGCAAACTCTCTCCAGAAGTTCAGTGAGGATCTCTGAATGATCCAATGTTGACCTAAATGACTAATGATGATAAATACAATCCACCTGTGTGTAATCAAGCCTCCGTATAAATGCACCTGCACTGTGATAGTCTCAGAGGTCCGTCAAAAGCGCAGAGAGCATCATGAAGAACAAGGAACACACCAGGCAGGTCCGAGATACTGTTGTGAATAAGTTTAAAGCCGGATTTGGATACAAAAAGATTTCCCAAGCTTTAAACATCCCAAGGAGCACTGTGCAAGCGATAATATTGAAATGGAAGGAGTATCAGACCACTGCAAATCTACCAAGACCTGGCCGTCCCTCTAAACTTTCAGCTCATACAAGGAGAAGACTGATCAGAGATGCAGCCAAGAGGACCATGATCACTCTGGATGAACTGCAGAGATCTACAGCTGAGGTGGGAGACTCTGTCCATAGGACAACAATCTGGCCTTTAGTGGCAAGAAGAAAGCCATTTCTTAAAGATATCCATAAAAAGTGTCGTTTAAAGTTTGCCACAAGCCACCTGGGAGACACACCAAACATGTGGAAGAAGGTGCTCTGGTCAGATGAAACCAAAATTGAACTTTTTGGCAACAATGCAAAACGTTATGTTTGGCGTAAAAGCAACACAGCTCATCACCCTGAACACACCATACCCACTGTCAAACATGGTGGTGGCAGCATCATGGTTTGGGCCTGCTTTTCTTCAGCAAGGACAGGGAAGATGGTTAAAATTGATGGGAAGATGGATGGAGCCAAATACAGGACCATTCTGGAAGAACCTGATGGAGTCTGCAAAAGACCTGAGACTGGGACGGAGATTTGTCTTCCAACAAGACAATGATCCAAAACATAAAGCAAAATCTACAATGGAATGGTTCAAAAATAAACATATCCAGGTGTTAGAATGGTCAAGTCAAAGTCCAGACCTGAATCCAATCGAGAATCTGTGGAAAGAACTGAAAACTGCTGTTCACAAATGCTCTCCATCCAACCTCACTGAGCTCGAGCTGTTTTGCAAGGAGGAATGGGAAAAAATGTCAGTCTCTCGATGTGCAAAACTGATAGAGACATACCCCAAGCGACTTACAGCTGCAATCGCAGCAAAAGGTGGCGCTACAAAGTATTAACTTAAGGGGGCTGAATAATTTTGCACGCCCAATTTTTCAGTTTTTGATTTGTTAAAAAAGTTTGAAATATCCAATAAATGTCATTCCACTTCATGATTGTGTCCCACTTGTTGTTGATTCTTCACAAAAAAATAAAGTTTTATATCTTTATGTTTGAAGCCTGAAATGTGGCAAAAGGTCGCAAAGTTCAAGGGGGCCGAATACTTTCGCAATGCACTGTAAGTACAACTTTTGTATGACTGAAGCCTTTAGTGAGAGGTCTAATGCTTTAATCATTTCTGCCCTCCGAAATCATATTCATTATATAAATAGGCCAGTTTAATTTAGTCTGGCTTGCCGTTCCAAATAAAATGGAATATATTTTCCTCATATAATTTGAAAAACAAATCTCTAGGTGTAGGTAAGGCCATAAGCAAATAGGTAAACTGGGATATGACTAAAGAGTTAATAAGGGAGATTTTTCTACAAATAAACAGGTATTTTCCTTTCCATGGCAGCAAGATCTTATCTATTTTTGCTAACTTGGGGCGACAGGGTAGCCTCGTGGTTACAGAGTCGGACTAGTAACCAAAAGGTTGCAAGATCAAATCCCCGAGCTGACATAGTAAAAATCTGTATTTCTAGGCCGACATTGAAAATAAGAATTTGTTCTTAACTGACATGCCTAGTTAAATAAAGGTAAAAATAAAAAATAATGTTAAAATGTATTGTAGCAAGATCGTTGTTTTTCTTTTGGATATGAATACAGAGTATATCCACTTCACCATTAGACCATTTTTAAAAGCTGTATATTTTCGTGATCCAATACGTAATATTGCATTTATCATAATTTGGTTGTATTCTAGAGAGGTTAGAAAAGGTATCTAGATCCGCTAGAGGGGGTGGCAGGGAGACTTTTGCTTGTCCCAGTGCTCTGACAGCAGAACTAGGTCATTAAGAGAGGAAAGAGTTAGGGGCTGTGGATAAAAATAAGGCAGAACTACTTAAAGCCTTATGGGTTCGATGAGGATGGCTGCTGTGATGATTTGACCCAGTTAGGCTACCATACCTTTATGTCACCACGCCCTCTCTCTCACGTAACTATGATATTGAGGAACAACATGATGCAACATTGATTAGGTGTGTGTGTGTTCTCACCTTGCAGCCCTCACAGGCATGAACCCCATAGTGGAATCCAGATGCAATGTCTCCGCACACCTTACACAACAGCACCAGGCCGTTGATTTCTGCAAAAGCATCTCATCAGCACCCACTGAGGAATTACCTCTACAAAAATGTAATAGACTTTATTCATCCACAAATGATATAAGCAAATAGTAATTGAATAGACATTCAAGTTATTACACAGCAGAGAAACCACTCACTAGTAATGTCGCATTTTGCAGTGGAGGCCGAGCGTCCGGTCTTTGCGATAGTGTGGGCCAGCGGGAGGGTGAGGCCTGCCATGTTTAGGGGCTTGTTCACCACGTTGTCCTGGCGACAGCTGTGGGAGGAGTTATAGCTGCAGTCATTTGAGTCACTATGACATGACTCAGGGCTAGAGGAGCTGATGTAGGCTATTACACCCCCTAAGTGGAGAGAGAAACATGAAGATTAGGCTAATAGTTTGACAGGATCAAATCTCTATGGACAGGGTTGCCTACTGGGGTAGCAGAGGTTCAAGTTACACAAAGAACAATGCATTTACATGATCTTATAAATAGAGTGAGTGTTTGAAAGGAATTTGAATAAATGTTGTTTCTGAACATTTTTGCAGACCGAAGGATCTGGAAATGGTACAGTCCAAAACTATTCTTAGCATTGAATTATTCCATCTATAAAATACTGCTGCCCCTATTTAATGCAACTATCAGAACCACCCCACTCCAAACTATCATTAACAGCCCCCATTTTACAAGCACTCAGTTTCCCTGATTCACATATAGCAATCAAGCGACACTGATGTCACATGTTTCTCCTATAGAAAACAAATCTGATCCTGATTGAACCATAGCATAAAGAGGCTGTTTTATATTCGTAGCCTAGTGCCTATCCATAATTCCCTGGTGCTAGTAGCTCTGAGCCAGGAAGAGAGGCTGAGCACCCGCCCAGTAAGACAGCCTTGTTTTTTTATTCCCCTATTTCCAGATCAGACTGACCTGGTTTCTCTCCCTCCATTCTGGTTAGATAACGCTCCTGTTACATATTGTCAGCAGGGTGTGTGGAGAATAGCCTGGCTATACGGCAATTGTTAGATATTGCTGCACTGTCGGAACTAGAAGCACAACCATTTCGCTACACTCGCAATAACATCTGCTAACCATGTGTATGTGACCAATAACATCTGCTAACCATGTGTATGTGACCAATAACATCTGCTAACCATGTGTATGTGACCAATAACATCTGCTAACCATGTGTATGTGCCCAATAAAATTTGATTTGTTTGAACACACACACGGCTCAAGATGGAAGCTCATCATCATTCAATCAAGAGGCAGGGCCAACATGGACGGATTGCGATTAATGCCTGCCAAATGTTATGTGGTCTAATGGAAGTATAACCTAATGTGATGTGTTCATGAGTTGGTCGTCTGCATGTTCCTTGTTGATCGAATTGCATTACAGAAGTAGTTTAGGCAAAATTCTAAAACAATCTCAAAAGGCAGAACTGAACTATTTTTCACAACCGAGGTAAAGTTTGGACATTCGCCAAAAACCATTTCAAAATGTAAAAATCAATAACTAAATCACCGTGTCACAGAAACATCAAACTATATAGGATTTATTCTAGAAATGTCTAACATACCTTCACAACATTTGTTTTGAGGTAAAATTCCAGTTGACTTGATTGAAATAAATAATATATACACTGCTCCAAAAAATAAAGGGAACCCTTAAACAACACAACGTAACCACAAGTCAATCACACTTCTGTGAAATCAAACTGTCCACTTAGGAAGCAACACTGATTGACAATACATTTCACATGCTGTTGTGCAAATGGAATAGACAACAGGTGGGTCAGTCATGGTGTGGGGTGGCATTTCTTTGGGGGGGGGGGGGGTCGCACAGCCCTCCATGTGCTCGCCAGACTGCAATTAGGTACCGAGATGAGATCCTCAGACCCCTTGTGAGACCATATGCTGGTGCGGTTGGCCCTGGGTTCCTCCTAATGCAAGACCTCATGTGGCTGGAGTGTGTCAGCAGTTCCTGCAAGAGGAAGGCATTGATGCTATGGACTGGCCCGCCCGTTCCGCAGACCTGAATCCAATTTAGCACATCTGGGACATCATGTCTCGCTCCATCCACCAACGCCACGTTGCACCACAGACTGTCCAGGAGTTGAGGGATGCTTTAGTCCAGGTCTGGGGGGAGATCCCTCAGGAGACCATCCGCCACCTCATCAGGAGCATGCCCAGGCGTTATAGGGAGGTCATACAGGCACGTGGAGGCCACACACACTACTGAGCCTCATTTTGACTTGTTTTAAGGACATTACATCAAAGTTGGATCAGCCTGTAGTGTGGTTTTCCACTTTAATTTTGAGTGTGACTCCAAATCCAGACCTCCATGGGTTGATAAATTTGATTTCCATTGATAATTTTTGTGTGATTTTGTTGTCAGCACATTCAACTATGTAAAGAAAAAAGTATTTAATAAGAATATTTCATTCATTCAGATCTAGGATGTGTTATTTTAGTGTTCCCTTTATTTTTTTGAGCAGTGTAAAATGCCATTTCAAACTGTTTAATTAAATCAATAACTAATTTCCACTTGAAATGAACATTTCTTTAAAGTTATTGCAAATAAATGCATAGTTTAACTTTTTTCTGCGACAATCACTGAATTAGTTATTGATTTATTCATCTTTAAATGCAATATTTGAGCTTTTATGCATTTCCATCAAATCAAAACTGGAATTTCTACTCAAATTGAAGGTTGTAAACTAGACAGGTATAGAATAAATCCTACCTAGTTTGATGTTTGTCATAATCAGTGAAAATGTTATTGATTTACACCACTTTAAATGGCATTTTATAGATTATGTATTTCTATCAAATCAAAGCTGGAATTTGTATTAAAAAAAGGTTTTAAAAGTATGCTAGACATTTATAGAATAAATCATATCTAGTTTGATGATTGTGACAAATGGTGAATTAGTTACTGATTTATACAGCTTTAAATTGTATTTGAAAGATGATTTTAAAATGGAAAAAAATAAATAACTAATTAATTGATTGTCACAGAAACATAAAAACAGATATGGTTTATTCTATAAATATCTAGCATACAACATTTGCTTTTAATAAAAAATCCAGTTTTGATTTGAAGGAAATTTTGTCTAATGTCTATTGAGTGTCTGTTGAGTGTCAGAATATAAAACCAACTTTACCTCGGGTTTTCACCGTTCATAAAGCATGAAAACCATAACAATCCCATATAAGAGTCACTTACATAATGGATAGTTGATTAGGTTGTGAACGTCTTGGCCTAATGATCAACTATGATAAACTTGGCTCACTGATTACGTTTTTGGAACCCACCCCCACGTGGAACAGGCATTCTCGAAATACCCAGTGGTAGAAAACTATGGGACGCCGTTTGGGTCTTTGCAAGTCAACACTATTTGACGCGTCAAAATAACAATATGTAAACTATATGCAAATGTTGGCCAATCACTGTATGAAAAACTTCTCATTCATCATCACCAACAAACTATGAAAAATGGGTCAGTTTACATTGCTGCAACCCTCTAAGTGCATGCAGTTTCACGTGTATCTCTACACCAGCTCCCAGGGCAGGAGCTTTGGCAGAATTATGCAATGTTAACGTCACATCGCTTCTTCGCCAACCAGAGGACGCAAGGGGAGCGTACGTCACAGCGCTCCTCAACCAATCAAAGAGAGCGTATACAGTCGCACATGGCTAGCGACGGGTCCATGTGAGAAAAGGGACCTGCAACACTGTCCCAGCCTATTGATTCTGAAATAATACACTCATTGGCACTCCTAACCCACTTTAACCCAGTTTGCATTAAGGCTGATTACAGTAAGAAAGATCGGACATTAATGAGCAGGTTATAGCAAACCATTAGCTTATGTTTTGATTCAGAACATCACGCAACCCTTTAAAAATCAGGATACTGACAAGAAGACTTGAAGTTGTAACATTCATCTAGGTCACAAAAAAACTAATTAAACACTATCAAGATGCAATGTCACAAACAGCTATTGTGTAGACACTAAAATATACTATAGACCTACAAATAGATCTTTATAAATCTATTGAGCATAAAAATGATCTTACCTGCTTTTGTAGATTCCATGTCCTCTGAATGAAATCCCCTTCTAGCAACCTGAAGTCTGATGACGTGTTAGCTTGTTTTTAGCAACTTTTTCGGTCGCTAGTTGATACTATGATCAATGAATTGAAGCGTTCAGAAAATAGTCGGCAAACGCATTTAGGCCTACTAGTTCCGCAGATTACATCTATAGCGCAACAGCTGTTGCCAACCAGACTAATCACATAAATTCAAATGTATTCGTTTTTTTTTAAAGCCCGGAATCAAACCAAAGATTGTAGCCAATTTTCTTCGCTTCAGAATGACTCGAACGTTCGGAATTCCGTATCTTTTTCTTTCCGTAGAGCGCTCCAAAAATCTCAGTCAGATGTTTTTTTTCCTTCCGTAGGCTAAAGATAGGCCTAAGTCTATGTATACAAAGCCTAAGTCTATAGCATACAAAATATGTATTTTCTTGACGGAAACGATAGCAAGGAGTAGAAAGTTATCCTCTGCCAGAGAGATTCGTTGGATGACTGTTTCGATTAGAGCTCTCGACTCAAACTGCTATACTACCATGTGACCCATTACAGCGGCTCCTCCTTCCCTAAGCTAGCTAGCGCTGGTGTCAATGGGTAGATTAGTTTTGCATGGCCCGGTTCCCCGGGGGATGGCGATTTCGCTTAAGGACCAATGGAATGGTCTCACCCGGGCACCGGACCATGCAAAATGAACAAGCCCAATGTAACCCACTGACACACTTTTTACAGTTCAAAGTGGGGTGTGGCTATCCCAGCTTTGATGCACCTGTACTGACCCTGCCTTCTGGATGGAAGCGGGGTGAACAGGTAGTGTCTCGGGTGGTTATTGTCCTTGATTACCTTCCTGTGATATCGGGAGTTGTAGGTGTCCTGGAGGGCAGGTAGTTTGGCCCCGGTGATGCGTTGTGCAGAACGCACCACCCTCTGTGGTTGTGGGCGGTGTAGTTGCCTTACCAGGCGGCGATACAGCCCAACAGGATGCTCTCAATTGTGCACATGTAAAAGTTAAATGAGGATTTTCGGTGACAAGCCATATTTTTTCAGCCTTCTGAAGGTGAAGATGCGCTATTGCGCCTTCTTCACCACACTGCATGTGTGCGTAGACCGTTTCAGTTTGTCGTTGATATGTACACCGAGGAACTTAAAACGTTCCACCTTCACCGCTGCTGTCCAGTTGATGTGGATATGGGGGTGTTCCCTTTGATGTTTCCTGAAGTCCACGATCATCTCTTTTGTTTTGCTGACATTGAGTGAGAGGTTATTTTCCTGACACCAACACTCCGAGGGGCCTCACCTCCTCCCCCTAGGCTGTCTCGTCGTTGTTGGTAATCAAGCCTATCATTGTAGTGTCGTCTGCAAACGTAAATATTGAGTTGGCGCGATCATGGCCATGCAGTCGTGGGTGAACATATATTGCTGATGGGTTCCAGTAGTATATCGTATAGCAGCATCAAAACACATAACATTTCCTCAACATATTGAATGCACTGAGGCATAAAATCAGAAATGATTATAACAATATTTTTCCCACATGCAGTAGTTTATGTGTCGGGGGCTAGGGTCAGTTTGTTATATCTGGAGTACTTCTCCTGTCCTATTCGGTGTCCTGTGTGAATTTAAGTGTGTTCTCTCTAATTCTCTCTTTCTCTCTCGGAGACCTGAGCCCTAGGACCATGCCCCAGGACTACCTGACATGATGACTCCTTGCTGTCCCCAGTCCACCTGGCCGTGCTGCTGCTCCAGTTTCAACTGTTCTAACTTATTATTTTATTATTCGACCATGCTGGTCATTTATGAACATTTGAACATCTTGGCCATGTTCTGTTATAATCTCCACCCGGCACAGCCAGAAGAGGACTGGCCACCCCACATAGCCTGGTTCCTCTCTAGGTTTCTTCCTAGGTTTTGGCCTTTCTAGGGAGTTTTTCCTAGCCACCGTGCTTCTACACCTGCATTGCTTGCTGTTTGGGGTTTTAGGCTGGGTTTCTGTACAGCACTTTGAGATATCAGCTGATGTACGAAGGGCTATATAAATTTGATTTGATATATTGAGCTCTCAGGATTTTAAAAACGAATAAAAGAAGAATAAATATATCAAGCAGTTTATATTTATTCTAAATGGCATATATTATTATATTATAAAATGCATTCTCACATTGGCAGCAAAGGCTTCTTCACACAGTCCAATATAAAAAATATTTTTTGTTCAAATTATTTTCATTATTAAAAAGAATTTAACAATTTATTGTGCATAATAGAGCATGCCAGCTTGTTGTCCTAAAACCCGGAAATTAGTTACCTCTGGTTCGTTCAGCCTTTCCTATAGGGAAAATTAATTGGGAAAGAATAGTTTGGAATAAATGGCGAAAATAAGGTTTGAGATTAACACCGGTTTAGATCTTATACGTTTTGTTCTTTGAGCTAATATCAGTCAGTTAACACGGCCTTTATTAATTATGAAGACTTTATGTGCTTTTTATTTTATTTTTTACATAAGTGCTTAAAAATTCACAGAAAGTGACATTAGCTGATGAAGATTATCTTATAGAACCACAGACCTTATTTTCAGTAAAGCTGTTTTGATACTGTAACAACTATTCTAACAGTCTCTTCGGGAACCTACACTCTCACTGTGCTCCCAGATAGGGCATGTTAGGAGAAAAGTGGTCCTCCTGTCCAAGAGGTGAGGCAGAGGCCACAGAGAGGGGAGGAAACATGAGGGCAGACACATGCAGAATGACACACACACAGGTAACAGCTTGGTTCTTTACTCAGGAAGGAGGGCAAAATTTAGATATCTGGGTGTAGGTCTGCATGTGCATTCAAAACACATGTAGCAAAGCACAGCAATCACAGATAAGTACACTAGTGTTTTCACATAGCTAACCAAGGAGGAAAATAATGAAGTAGTTGTTTATCAGGACATTGAGTAGCTGGTTGACTTTACTGCAGCATCCTCTGGATATATTGGAGGTATTATGTTCAACCACGCGAGGGACAAATGGAACCCAAAGGGTTGTTGAAAACCTCTCATATCTTCACACACTTTGTTCCTGAATCCATGCACCTTGGTTGAAATGGGATGAACCACATCATTTCTCCATCAGCACCCTCTGTCCCAGAACAGGTCAAACTGACATGAGCTGTTTCACTAGATCTCCCACTTTCTTGTCATATTGTTCAACAAGAATAAGGTGTCTACCTTTTCAACCAAGGTCAGCGCAATAACGAGGAGCAAATTTGAAGAGAAGTAAAACAAGGATTTTTCAACAACTCAAGAGGACAATGGAAGTTCACTTCAAATATGACAACTTTATAGATTCCCTGCTTCACTGTTGCCTGACAGACATGCAAACCACCACCTCCCGGTATCAAGCTGCCTTGATGGGTTTGGAAGTGCCATAGGGCAGCACACAATTGGCCGAGCGTTGTCCGGGTTTGGCCGTCATTGTAATTAAGAATTTGTTCTTAACTGACTTGCCTAGTTAAATAAAGTTTTTTTAAAAAAGGCAGGGAGAAATGTGAGAAAGTTCTATAAATAACCACATCGTTCTCCAATTCAAGACCCTTGCTGCTCTAGCTTGAGTCCTTTCAAACAGTGGTCTTTGAAGCTTGCGTCTTTACGTTGAACTGAGTAGTGGTGCAACAGGTTAGGGGAAGAGGGCAGTGCTTCACATCATGTGACTTTACCATTTATCTGAAAACCTGTGCTTAACGTTGAGCAATTTATATTATTAAGGCGTCATCTTTAAAACGTGAAATTTCTTCCAGTTTAGATTAATTAAACTGACATTTAGCCCATATGTCAATTGAGTGAAAAATATTTTATTCAATGAGAGAAGGTAACTATACTTTTTCATCTTTGAAAATACATTTCCCCTTCTGACCTGGGACTTGAACCAACCACCCTCCAGATGCTGTCCCACTTCTTTAACCTCTAGATCAGGAATCTTCAACAGTTCCTGAAATGCTACCCTTCTGTAGGTTCACTCCAACCCGTTACCACCAACTTGATTCAGCTCATCAACCTGCTAATTATTAGAGTCAGTGTTATAGAGAATCTTTCGTAGCACTCCCGAATCGTGTTGAGTGCTCTGCTCTAGTACTCACAGGGTCACTTACTATTATCCCTAAAAACACATTAAACCCATCCTGGGGATAACCTAGATAATGACAAAAATCCATGTGTGCACTGTAGATGCTGGTTCAACTCAGTCATATTGGTCAATTGTTTTAACAGGGTGCCTTTTCATGAATCACATTTCACAAGTTTGTCAACGTTGCTTATCATAGTTACTAACCACTATATATGTATCACTTCCTCGTCTAAGATATCAAATAGCAGCTTACACCCAAAATGAATAGCCCTTACAAATACAACACAGACCAACAATTTGTCACCATAAAAAGGCATATGTTTATTTCTTTAAATGTACAGACACCCTCTAGCGGTAGCGGTGCAGCTGCAGGGTATTGCGTCTCTTCCAGGCTGCCCGGCGGGAACCACCCATGGTCAGGTGGAACTTGTGGCCCTTGCCCAGGCCGCGGCTCTTCTTGCCCGCGGACGTCAGGCCACGCATCTCCCTGTGCTTGTGCACAGGCCTGGTGATCCATTGGGTGTCGGGGTTGCGTCTGATAGTCTTGTGGAAGGTGTCGATCAGGATCACCTCAAAGAACTTGTAGGTGGAGTCCTCTCCTACCCAGTAGGAGGCCAGCACCCTCAGGCCTCCACAGTGACGGCCAGCACGCTCCTGTTGGGGAGACCGAAGACCAAACAGGTCAGACAAGTCACATCCAGAAACATAGGTATAAATGTAAATCACTGATATGCAGAGATGTTACACAGCCACAATAATAGCAGGTCAAACCACTCAACATTTCACAACAGATAGAACGTTATACCAGGGGTTGGTCTAATGATGACACTGCCGACCCCAGACTGCCCACGCCCCCCAGGGCGGTAGGGTTGTTATCCCCACTTACAGCACCTTCAAGTCTGTCTACCTCATCCACACTATATACCATCCGTTGAGAAATTCTAGCTGTATGCTTCAATCTAAACTGCATGGGAAAGATCTGAAATCAGTGGCCAATGTCACATTAATTTGAGAGTGAGGCATATACAAGATAAAGTAATCACAAAATCCAATGTGAAGAGAATATTATTCACATTATTCATAGGGCAATGGGGTCAATATGAAATTACTTGTACTTATCCTATGAACTAATATCTGCACAAGTGCCGAGAAGCAGGGGGAATGGTAGATTTGGAATTGAGCATAAATGTGTTAAAATGAAGACAGATCAGTGACATACTTATGCAGTTCTTAGTAACCTCCCCGAAGTGTGCAATCATTCACTACCCTCATGGATTTAAAATAAATACGGAGTAAAATTGTATAGAAAAATTAACTGTTGCCCAAGTTTACACCAATCCTATGCTTTAAGTCCTAGAACAAAGTGAGCAAGTACAACATTGGGGAGTGAGATGAGAATCAGACCACAACCTGGGAGATGCACCTGTACAGGAGCTCTTACCTCAGCAGTGGACTGGAGGCTGCGGGCGAACTTGATCTGGTTGACACCATGGTGGACGGGCTTGCCGTAGGTGGCACCCTTGGGCACGGGCCGCTTGCGGCCTCCACGGCGAACGCGGACACGGTAGATGACGTAGCCTGTTATATGGAGAGAAGTCAGGAAGAGAACAATGATGTAAATAACAATCTGGCATAAGAGATCAGCAACATATCAAATAATAAAATACAATATAAATGGCACAACCACTTGGTCCACCTTTAATGTGAATAAACACTTAAACGGATAAGTGACTCACAGGTATTAATGAAAGCACAAATAAGCGATCAGAATACTGCCTAATCACATCAATAGGGCTACAACACTTCACATATTTAACTTATCACACCATTGCATCTGACAACATCTTATGCCCTGCCTCAGACATGTGGCAAACTTGAGGAGCAAAGGTGACATGAGAAACGATCAACTATGAAGCACAAGCATGCAACAGATTTGAATGGAACAGACACCCACCTTGTTTGCACTTGTACCCTAGTCTGCGGGCCTTATCGGGTCTGGTGGGTCTAGGTGCACGGTGGAGACCAGAGAGCTGACGGTACTGCCAGCAACGGACGCGCAGGAGGAAGCGCATCACGTCGGACTGCTTCTTGCGCCATAGCTCCTGCATATATTTGTACGCTCCCATGTTAGACTAACTGTGAGAAAAGGCAAAGCGAAAAATGTAACCAATGACCACCATTCAATGTTGCGATTTGGCAGTTAGTTGGAGAGAAATAAGGCACCGACAAGTAACATTTGGTAGTTAGCTAATCTTCATTAAAAGCCATGATTTGGCCAAGTTGGCTGGCCAGCCATCCAGCACGTTTAGTTTGTTTACAATGTACCTTGAACTATTCAAGTCATGAATGACATCTTCGGGATACATTTCATTTAGCGGGTATTAAATTAGAGTCTACGGGGAAGTGCTTTTGGGCTAATTTCTGTTAAATTCCAGACCCGCTGGAAATCTGTCTTCTGGAAGCAGGAGGCTCGCAGTAGGCCCCGACGCTTACAGTCCTACACACTGGATAGATGGCTAACACTACATAGTAGGCAATCACTTACCACAACAAAAACACACCAAATAGACACAAGAAAAACCTCAACGCACAAAATACACACATTTTAGAAACACAGAATGTCAATGGCTATCAACTTTCTAACCTCGCTCAGTGGCAGTACATAGAAGACAGATAGGAGACCCGTGCACAATGCAATATTCACATTTTCATCAATTCAAATGTAGAAATTGAGGTACTGTGTTATTAACGACGAACCCCACCAACCAAATCCACAACTATACAACCTGATGGTAATGATTTAATTCTGATTTTTGATGGATTGTACATTTTGAAAAACCACAAAAATACTCGCTTACATGATGGCGTACCAGCCGGAAAGAAAGAGAAAACGTACCCAGCATGCTTTATGAAAACGTCAGTGACACGGTTCAGGTCAGACACGCCTGGGTGTTGTAGTTTATTCCAATGACGTTAATATTTTTCATATACTTTTCACCTAACTTCATAACCTGGGATTTTGATGCTTTTTAAATTTTAGAATTGAAAATCACCACCAGATTGAAAGAAAATAAGCTACTTTTGTACATTGTGCGTTAAAATTTGGTCCACTACACTTTTATCAATTTTACCATTATCATTGGCAGCTGGTAATATACCATTTTCTTTTACATTTATCTATGCACATTACAAATAACATGTATATATTTTATTTATACCGTGCATTTTTTCCTCAAAGTTTGACCCCCACCCCTTGCCTCTGCACAAGCGCAGAGAATCATTGGGATTTCCTTGTTGTCAAAACACAGAATGGATGCTGTGATTTTAGCTAACGTTAGCTAGCTAAATCACTTCAAAGTTACGTAGATACCCAGTTTATTGCTATAATAATTGTAATCTCTCTATTTGTCCAACTCTGTCAGCTTTTAAACCAAGGTACTTATTTTATTGCATCAAGCTAACGTTAGCTAGGTAACTTTGGATGCGATGTTTACGAAGATGCTTCCATAGATAGAACAATGAGCAAATATTTGATGCTTCCCGCTAGTAGTTAGCCAGCTCATCTTCTAGCTATTTTACGTTTCATTTTCTGCTATTGCAGGTTTTTGCGTTATCGAAATGGGGAAAGGTTGCAAAGTTGTGGTGTGTGGTTTGGCATCTGTAGGAAAAACAGCCATCCTTGAACAGCTGTTGTATGGCAATCACGCTGTTGGTAAGTTGATGACTGTAAACTTGAACTTGCCTGTGGTTGTGAGAGATGAACACTGTAAAATGTGCTTGTAGTGTTCAAAGGGAATTAGCATTGCATTGGAAAATGTAGCCTGTAATGTCCAGTTATTTGGAGCAAGACAGCGTTCTACTTTTCTTTCACTATGCAACTTTAGCAGATTAAATCTGTGACTAAGTATATGCATGGCTTCATATGAAGGTGAATTGAAGACCATGATCTGGGGTGAAGCAGAGAACTGATAAAGACCATCCAGCATGGTGTGGGCTTGTTGTGGCCTTATAGCCAATGAAGAGACTATTTATGCTTGATCCGAAAATGTGGTCAGAGGAGCCTTATGGATGGTGTGACCCAATGAGCTACATACTACATTGCTGTGCGCATCTCAAATGTTGTAACAATGCAGAGGGCTCCACATAACTCTGCATTGACATGATTGGCTGATGGTAGGGGAGGGAGGGAGGTCCTGTTTAAACACAAATTCACTTCCTTGACAACTTTCTTCACAACAGCTCTGCATTGCTCCTCCAAGCCAAGAAGTATGAATGCCCTGAATTCTGCAGAGGCCGTATCACTGTAAATGCTGCACGGCCAATGCAGACGTTGGATTGCTGTTCATTGACTATAGCTCAGGCTTCAACACCACAGTACCCTCTGTAATATTCATATGTGTAAACATACTGAATTGTAATTGGATGCATTTTACCGCCATATCATACTGTGCTATGATTGGTTAAGACCACCCAAATGTTTAGGTCATGGTCAGTTTGATCCTGGTTGGCGATACGTGAACATAACAGTTATAGCTAGCTAATAAAGAGCTTCGTTAAGAAATATCCTGTAGTACTGCATTTTATTATTTTGTACAAAGTGTGCAAAACAAGACACCCTCCAAGGTCATCATTAAGCTCTGGGACCTGGGTCTGAACCCTGCCCTGTGCAACTGGGTCTTGGACTTCCTGACGGGCCATCCCCAGGTGGTGAAGGTAGGCAACAACACCTCCACTACGCTGATCTTCAACACAGGGGTGCCATAAGGGTAAATGCTCAGCCCCCTCCTATACTCCCTGTTCACCCCTGACTGCGTGGCCACGCATGACTCTAACCCAATCATCAAGTTTGCAGACGATACAACAGTAGTAGGCCTGATTACCAACAATGATGATGAGCCTACAGGGAGGAGGTGAGAGGCCCTGTCGAAGTGGTGCAAGGAAAATATACTCTCCCTCAACGTCAACAAAACAAAGGTGCTGATTGTGGACTTCAGGAGACAGCAGAGGGAGTACCCCCATCCACATCATGAAGGTGAAAAGCTTCAAGTTCCTCGGCGTACACATCACTGACAATCTGAAATGGTCCAACCATACAGATAGTGTGATGAAGAAGGCGCAACAGCGTCTCTTCAACCTCAGGAGGCTGAAGAAATTTGGCTTGGCCCCTAAGACCCTCACAAAATTTTACAGATGCACCATTGATAGCATTCTGTCGGGCTGTATCACCGCCTGGTACGGCAACTGCACCGCCTGCAACCGCAGGGCTCTCTAGAGGGTGGTGCGGTCTGCCCAACAGATCACACTGCCTGCCCTCCAGGACAGCTACAGTACCCAATGTCACAAGAAGACCAAAAATATCAAGGACATCAACCACCTGAGCCACGGCCTGTTCACCCCGCTATCATCCAGGAGGCGAGGTCAGTACAGGTGCATCAAAGCTGGAACCGAGAGACTAAATAATAGCTTCTATCTCAAAGCCATCAGGCTGTTAAATAGCCATCACTATCCGGCCTCCACCCAGTACTCTGCCTTGAACTTAGTCACTGTCACTAGCCGGCTACCACCCGGTTACTCAACCTCGCACCTTAGAGGCTGCTGCTCTATAGACATGGAATCACTACTCACTTTAATAATGGAACACTGGCCTCCCGAGTGGCGCAGCGGTCTAAGATATCACTAGATACCCGGGTTCGATCCCAGGCTGTGTCACAACCAGCCGTGACCGGGAGTCCCACAGGGCAGCGCACAATTGGCCCAGCGTCGTCCGGGTTAGGGGAGGGTTTGCCCGGGGGGGCTTTACTTGTATCATCATGCTCTAGCGACTCCTTATGGTCGGCCGGGCGCCTGCAGGCTGACTTCGGTTGTCAGTTGAACAGTGTTTCCTCCGACACATTAGTTCGGCTGATTTCGGGGTTTGGCGGGTCATGTATCGGAGGATGCATGACTCGACCTTTGCCTCTCCCGAGCCAGTTGGGGAGTTGCAGTGATGAGACAAGATTGTAATTGGATATGACGAAATTGGGGGGAAAAATACAAAAAAAATCTAAAAAAGAATAATGATGGAACACTGGTCACTTTAATAATGTTTACATACTGTTTTACTCATTTCATATGTACAGTGCCTTGCGAAAGTATTCGGCCCCCTTGAACTTTGCGACCTTTTGCCACATTTCAGGCTTCAAACATAAAGATATAAAACTATTTTTTGTGAAGAATCAACAACAAGTGGGACACAATCATGAAGTGGAACGACATATATTGGATATTTCAAACTTTTTTAACAAATCAAAAACTGAAAAATTGGGCGTGCAAAATTATTCAGCCCCCTTAAGTTAATACTTTGTAGCGCCACCTTTTGCTGCGATTACAGCTGTAAGTCGCTTGGGGTATGTCTCTATCAGTTTTGCACATCGAGAGACTGACATTTTTTCCCATTCCTCCTTGCAAAACAGCTCGAGCTCAGTGAGGTTGGATGGAGAGCATTTGTGAACAGCAGTTTTCAGTTCTTTCCACAGATTCTCGATTGGATTCAGGTCTGGACTTTGACTTGGCCATTCTAACACCTATATGTTTATTTTTGAACCATTCCATTGTAGATTTTGCTTTATGTTTTGGATCATTGTCTTGTTGGAAGACAAATCTCCGTCCCAGTCTCAGGTCTTTTGCAGACTCCATCAGGTTTTCTTCCAGAATGGTCCTGTATTTGGCTCCATCCATCTTCCCATCAATTGTAACCATCTTCCCTGTCCCTGCTGAAGAAAAGCAGGCCCAAACCATGATGCTGCCACCACCATGTTTGACAGTGGGGATGGTGTGTTCAGTGTGATGATCTGTGTTGCATTTTACGCCAAACATAACGTTTTGCATTGTTGCCAAAAAGTTCAATTTTGGTTTCATCTGACCAGAGCACCTTCTTCCACATGTTTGGTGTGTCTCCCAGGTGGCTTGTGGCAAACTTTAAACAACACTTTTTATGGATATCTTTAAGAAATGGCTTTCTTCTTGCCACTCTTCCATAAAGGCCAGATTTGTGCAATATACGACTGACTGATTGTTGTCCTATGGACAGAGTTTCCCACCTCAGCTGTAGATCTCTGCAGTTCATCCAGAGTGATCATGGGCCTCTTGGCTGCATCTCTGATCAGTCTTCTCCTTGTATGAGCTGAAAGTTTAGAGGGACGGCCAGGTCTTGGTAGATTTGCAGTGGTCTGATACTCCTTCCATTTCAATATTATCGCTTGCACAGTGCTCCTTGGGATGTTTAAAGCTTGGGAAATCTTTTTGTATCCAAATCCGGCTTTAAACTTCTTCACAACAGTATCTCGGACCTGCCTGGTGTGTTCCTTGTTCTTCATGATGCTCTCTGCGCTTTTAACGGACCTCTGAGACTATCACAGTGCAGGTGCATTTATACGGAGACTTGATTACACACAGGTGGATTGTATTTATCATCATTAGTCATTTAGGTCAACATTGGATCATTCAGAGATCCTCACTGAACTTCTGGAGAGAGTTTGCTGCACTGAAAGTAAAGGGGCTGAATAATTTAGCACGCCCAATTTTTCAGTTTTTGATTTGTTAAAAAAGTTTGAAATATCCAATAAATGTCATTCCACTTCATGATTGTGTCCCACTTGTTGTTGATTCTTCACAAAAAAATACAGTTTTATATCTTTATGTTTGAAGCCTGAAATGTGGCAAAAGGTCGCAAAGTTCAAGGGGGCCGAATACTTTCGCAAGGCACTGTATATACTGTATTCTAGTCAATGCCATTGTATTCAACTATTGGTGTATATGTACTATTCTATCCTATGTATTCTACAGATATACTAAATATTCTTTCCACATACTGTCCAGTGTCTATACATTCCATCATATATACATATATACACACACAAACACTCCGACATTGCTCACCCTAATATTGATATATTTCTTAATTCCATTGTTTTACTTTTAGATTTGTGTGTATTGTTGTGAATGATTAGATATTACTGCACTGTTGGAGCTAGGAACACAAGCATTTCACTACACCCGCAATAACAACTACTAAATACAGTGGGGCAAAAAAGTATTTAGTCAGCCACCAATTGTGCAAGTTCTCCCACTTAAAAAGATGAGAGAGGCCTGTAATTTTCATCATAGGTACAGTTCAACTATGACAGACAAAATGAGAAGAAAAAAAATCCAGAAAATCACATTGTAGGATTTTTAATGAATTTATTTGCAAATTATGGTGGAAAATAAGTATTTGGTCAATAACAAAATACTTTGTTATATACCCTTTGTTGGCAATGACAGAGGTCAAACGTTTTCTGTAAGTCTTCACAATGTTTTCACACACTGTTGCTGGTATTTTGGCCCATTCCTCCATGCAGATCTCCTCTAGAGCAGTGATGTTTTGGGGCTGTTGCTGGGCAACACGGACTTTCAACTCCCTCCAAAGATTTTCTATGGGGTTGAGATCTAGAGACTGGCTAGGCCACTCCAGGACTTTGAAATGCTTCTTACGAAGCCACTCCTTCGTTGCCCGGGCGGTGTGTTTGGGATCATTGTCATGCTGAAAAACCCAGCCTCGTTTCATCTTCAATGCCCTTGCTGATGTAAGGAGGTTTTCACTCAAAATCTCACGATACATGGCCCCATTCATTCCTTCCTTTACACGGATCAGTCGTCCTAGTCCCTTTGCAGAAAAACAGCCCCAAAGCATGATGTTTCCACCCCCATGCTTCACAGTAGGTATGGTGTTCTTTGGATGCAACTCAGCATTCTTTGTCCTCCAAACACGACGAGTTGAGTTTTTACCAAAAAGTTATATTTTGGTTTCATCTGACCATATGACATTCTCCCAATCTTCTTCTGGATCATCCAAATGCTCTCTAGCAAACTTCAGATGGGCCTGGACATGTACTGGCAAAAGCAGGGGGACACATCTGGCACTGCAGGATTTGAGTCCCTGGCGGCGTAGTGTGTTACTGATGGTAGGCTTTGTTACTTTGGTCCCAGCTCTCTGCAGGTCATTCACTAGGTCCCTCCGTGTGGTTCTGGGATTTTTGCTCACCGTTCTTGTGATCATTTTGAACCCACAGGGTGAGATCTTGCGTGGAGCCCCAGATCGAGGGAGATTATCAGTGGTCTTGTATGTCTTGCATTTCCTAATAATTGCTCCCACAGTTGATTTCTTCAAACCAAGCTGCTTACCTATTGCAGATTCAGTCTTCCCAGCCTGGTGCAGGTCTACAATTTTGTTTCTGGTGTCCTTTGACAGCTCTTTGGTCTTGGTCATAGTGGAGTTTGGAGTGTGACTGTCTGAGGTTGTGGACAGGTGTCTTTTATACTGATAACAAGTTCAAACAGGTGCCATTAATACAGGTAATGAGTGGAGGACAGAGGAGCCTCTTAAAGAAGAAGTTACAGGTCTGTGAGAGCCAGAAATCTTGCTTGTTTGTAGGTGACCAAATACTTATTTTCCACCATAATTTGCAAATAAATTCATTAAAAATCCTACAATGTGATTTTCTGGATTTTTTTTTCTCATTTTGTCTGTCATAGTTGAAGTGTACCTATGATGAAAATTACAGGCCTCTCTCAAATTTTTAAGTGGGAGAGCTTGCACAATTGGTGGCTGACTAAATACTTTTTTGCCCCACTGTATGTGTATGCGACCAATACAATTTTATTTGGATTGGCCATGCAGCGCCTTTTAAGAGTTGAATAACCCTGCTATAGAATATAAATACGGTATTTAACCGAGAGTTGAATGAGCACTGCCTACCTACACTACCTACTAGACTGTTGTGTTGAACACAACCATTGAATGATCCATTGTCTCCTGTCTGTTGCAGGTTCAGAGTCCACTGAGACCCAGGAGGATGTGTATGTGGCATCGGTGGAAACGGATCGTGGTGTAAAGGAACAGTTACGTCTCTATGACACCAGGGGGCTCCACGACGGCCTGGACCTTCCCAAGCACTACTACTCTGTGGCAGACGGCTTTGTGCTGGTCTACAGTGTGGACAGCCTGGAGTCCTTTAAGAGGGTGGACGTCCTCAAGAAGGAAATAGACAAGTCCAGAGACAAGAAAGAGGTACTGGGATTGTGAATGATTGAAACTCTCCCTAAGGATTGATAAGTGTGTGTGGTTTTAACATTTTAGTCAAATGAGCCAGGTTTCATTTATTGTTTTGGTCACAAACAGCTAATCAATCAATCAAATGTATTCATAAAGCCCTATTTACATAAACAGTTGTCACAGTGGTTTTATTCTAAACCGGCGTAGACTCTTAATGGCAAGCAGAAGCACATTGTCCACAAACCAGAACCTCATACTATTGTTGTTGAGTTTAGTTGGAGTGTCCCCTCTTCCGCCGTCTTCCTCCAGGTGATGGTGATCGTGCTAGGGAACAAGACAGACCTGCGTGAGCGTCGTCAGGTGGAGCAGGAGGCAGCGCAGCAGTGGGCACGGGGGGAGAAGGTCAAGCTCTGGGAGGTCAGCGTCACTGAGAGGAACTCTCTCATCGAACCCTTCACCATGCTTACCAGCCGCCTCACACAGCCTCAGAGCAAGTCTGCCTTCCCTCTTCCAGGACGCAAGAGCAAGGGCACGGCGTCCAACGACATATGAACTGAACTCAACCTCAAGAGCACCTAAGTTCCAAGTACTTAAGGGGGGAGATGTTACAGAGTAGGGTTGATGAGTTAGCCAGCCAACTTCAATTAATATTCTGACTTCATATCACCATGACTCTACATTCCATAGACAACCAACAACCCATATTAAGAGCTTTTTATTTGATTTTTTATTGACTAGCAAATCAAGAGATGTATCTTAATGTTTATCAAAGTGAGCTGGCTAAATGAGTGAGCCTGCTTTTTGGTGTCATCATACACCCCTCTGGTTTCAGTGTGTCCCATCCTATGGGATGACTATAGTAGCCGCTGTACAGCAAGGTCTAGGCCCATCTAATGCGCCTTTAGAGTGAGGCATATTACCTAGTGTGTGGCCTACTACCATATAGTGTACGGCATATTACTAGATACTACCTAGTGTATGGCCTACTACCATCTAGTGTACGGCATATTACTAGATACTACCTAGTGTATAGCCTACTACCATCTAGTGTACAGCATATTACTAGATACTACCTAGTGTATGGCCTACTACCATCTAGTGTACGGCATATTACTAGATACTACCTAGTATATGGCCTACTACCATCTAGTGTATGGCATATTACTAGATACTACCTAGTGTATGGCCTACTACCATCTAGTGTACGGCATATTACTAGATACTACCTAGTATATGGCCTACTACCATCTAGTGTACGGCATATTACTAGATACTACCTAGTGTATGGCCTACTACCATCTAGTGTATGGCCCGGTAGCAATAAAAAAAACAATGGTACGACCTTGATCAGGTATGTTGCTCATGTCTGATTATTAAATGTCTGTAAATGGTTGTTTTTGTGTATTTGTTAATACAAAAGCTGTGTAGTTTATTAGCTTTGTACATGTTTTATTTACCTAATTTATTTGTCACTTTACTAAAAACTTCATTCCTAGCGGGTAGGAATGGGATGAAATGTGGCTTCTGTCTCTCCTGAAGTGTACACTCGTTCGGTACTACAAACGTAGAAGCATTGGATTGGTGGAGGCATGGGCCAGGACATTCCACCATATTTCTGAAAGTAATTTTCTGTGAATACTGAGGATGGAGGGATAATTTTAACATTGCCTGTGTCCTTCATGTCTTGTGTGAGACCTAGCTAAATAAATGTCATATTTTATGCTGCTACTTAGTTTGTTTTGTTTGTTGCTGTCCATCTGCTTCCTGACATATGCACATTTCAGTTTGACCGCCATTGAACAATGACTGTATATCAGCAACACACCTATACATTATGTGCTGTATAGGCTAAATACCAATGTTTCAGCAATATGTTATAGCAGATGAAATAATAGATATGCAAGAGCGCTTACACCAACGGTTACTTTATTATGTGAAATTCACGTTGACATGAGATTAGGAATTCTACCAGAAAACCATTGTACATTTATACAAGCAGTCCAACAATTTCAAATTAATTTCATTTCGTAGTACAATTAGCAAAAAAATCATTTACAGAACGTTAAGGAAACATTGAAAAGCATTATTACCAAAATCTTCATTATAATATACGGGCCGAGAACTTAAAAAAGACCATGAACAAAATATCAGGAGATAAGACAAATTCCAAGAAAAATCCTTCCCTAGTCTCCAAGCTCCCATTTCCCCCAACCTGACAGTCCCCAAGTCATCCCAGAAAGACGACACCTCCCCCTCATGTTGCCCCGGATTGTAGTCATTAGGGCATGCAACAGAAAACCTTTTGCAATGGGAAACAGAAATGAACGTTTCTTATTGGACAATTCCAAGTAGTTCCTCCCCGTTTCAGTCCCTAATGAATACGACCCAGTCCTGTGTGTCTATGTGGCGTATCTCTTGGTCCACTGTTTGGCTATCCTGTCGTGCTCTGGTCTGTTGGTTGTGTACTGGGTGGCGATGCTTCCTACCAGAGGGTCAGCTGTGAGGGGTGGAGATAACATAGTTATAGATAGGCATCAACTATAGCTTTGACCAGCCAGCACGTACACACGGAATTCCACATATGACAATGTTTGAAATAAGACTACAATGCCCGTCAAATCAGCCACTGTAATTAATTCATTTCAATTGAACACGCATTACAGTAGTATATGGTACTTAAGTCTTACCAGGGTTGCAGTCAGTGAGCAGGGAGCAGATGGACAGCAGCACTTTGGAGATGGTGAGGGCGGGGCTCCAGTTGTCCTTTAGGATGTCCAGACAGATCACACCCTGACTGTTGATGTTACAGTGGTAGATCCTGGTACGGAATGTCACCTAGGAAACAACAACGTTTCTCTAGAAATCAATACACCCGACTGTCATTGATGTTACACTGGTAAATCCTGGTACGGAACGTCACCTAGGAAACAACAACGTTTCTCTAGAAATCAATACACCCGACTGTCATTGATGTTACGGAAGGTCACCTAGGATACAACCAAGTTAAACTACAGTTGAAGTCAGAAGTTCACATACACAGTCATTAAAACTCGTTTTTCATCCACATCACAAATTTATTGTTAACTATAGTTTTGGCAAGTGAGTTAAGACATCTACTTTGTGCATGACAAGTAATTTTTCCAGCAAATTTGTACAGAGATTATTTCACTGTATCACAATTCCAGTGGGTCAGAAGTTTACATACACTAAGTTGACTGTGCCTATAAACAGCTTGGAAAAGTCCAGAAAATTATGTCTGGCTTTAGAAGCTTCTGATAGGCTAATTGACATAATTTGAGTCAATTGGAGGTGTGGATGTATTTCAAGGCCTACCTTCAAACTCAGTGCCTCTTTGCTTGACATCATGGGAAAGTCAAAAGAAATCAGCCAAGACATTAGAAAAAAAAAATTGTAGACCTCCATAAGTCTGGTTCATTCTTGGGAGCAATTTCCAAACGCCTGAAGGTACCACGTTCATCTGTACAAACAATAGTACGCAAGCATAAACACTATGGGACCACGCAACCGTCCTACCGCTCAGGAAGGAGACGCGTTCTGTCTCCTAGAGATGAATGTACTTTGGTGCGAAAAGTGCAAATCAATCCCAGAACAACAGCAAAGGACCTTGTGAAGATGCTGGAGGAAACAGGTACACAGGTATCTAAATCCACAGTAAAACGAGTCCTACATCGACATAACCTGAAAGGCCGCTCAGCAAGATGCCACAGCTCCAAAACCTTCATAAAAAGCCAGACTACGGTTTGAAACTGCACATGGGGACAAATATCTGACTTTTTGGAGAAATGTCCACTTAAATAGAACTGTTTGGACATAATGACCATTGTTACATTGGGAGGCTTGCAAGCCGAAGAACATCATCCCAACAGTGAAACACGAGGGTGGCAGCATCATGTTGTGGGGGTATTTTGCTGCAGGGACTGGTGCACTTCACAAAATAGGATGGCATCAGGAGGTAGAAAAATTATGTGGATATATTGAAGCAACATCTTGACATCAGTCAGGAAGTTAAAGCTTGGTCGCAAATGGGTCTTCCAAATGGACAACAGCCCCAAGCATACTTCCAAAGTTGTGGCAAAATGGCTTAAGGACAACAAAGTCAAGGTATTGGAGTGGCCATCACAAAGCCCTGACCTCAATCCCACCTAAAATTTGTGGGCACAACTAAATAAGCGTGTGCAAACAAGGAGGGCTACAAACCTGACTTAGTTACACCAGCTCTGTCAGGAGGAATGGGCCAAAATTCACCCAACTTATTGTGGGAAGCTTGTGGAAGGCTATCCGAAATATTTGACCGAAGTTAAACAATTTAAAGGCAATAATACCAAATACTAATTGAGTGTATGTAAACTTCTGACCCACTCGGAATGTGATGAAAGAAATAAAAGCTGAAATGAATCACTCTCTACTATTATTCTGACATTTCACATTCTTAAAATAAAGTGGTGATCCTAACTGACATAAGACAGGAATTTTTACTAGGATTAAATGTCATGAATTGTGAAAAACTGAGTTTAAATGTATTTGGCTAAGGTGCATGTAAACCTCTGACAAACTGTAGATCAATGCACACTGTGGTTTATGTGCTTTTTCCAGTCCTTCTGGAGCTGAGCATCTCTTTGTGCCAGTAACACAGAAGAAGAGGAGCGAAACATTAGGAAGACAAGAGACAAACATCATTAGGGAGCCACCTCTGACCTCCGGGCTGCCTGCCTGAACAGTGGAGGGATCAGAGTGGGAGTGACATTGGAGACGCACCCTTTGACTCAATCACAATCTCCCTAGCTGACTCATTCTCTCTCAATCACTTCATGAGTGACTAACCATGCTGGCCTGCTTGTGGAAACTGTGCTCCATAACTGTGCTCCCAGGTTATTCCAAGGTGTGGAGGGGATCTGCTAGTCTAGTCTGTGGTGTACCCTGTTCTCAGACAGCAGCTATAGGAGTGAGTGAGTGAGTGAGTGAGTGAGTGAGTGAGTGAGTGAGTGAGTGAGTGAGTGAGTGAGTGAGTGAGTGAGTGAGTGAGTGAGTGAGTGAGTGAGTGAGTGAGTGAGTGAGTGAGTGAGTGAGTGAGTGAGTGAGTGAGTGAGTGAGTGAGTGAGTGAGTGAGTCAGTCAGTCAGTCAGTCAGTCAGTCAGTCAGTCAGTCAGTCAGTCAGTCTGTCTGTCTGTCTGTCGCCCTGTGCACAGCCAGGCAGTAAAAACAAGGAAACAACTAAGTTTCTCTAGATCAATACACCCTGACTGTTATTGATGTTACATTGGTAGATCCTGAAAGAAACACCAAAATAATCTGCTCAACAATGCTTGGAGGATGGAAACTCAGTCTAATCATGGAAGCCACATTTCTATTCAAGCCTTTTGAGTCTGGTTTGGTTGGTTGGTTTGGTTAAATTGACCATTAACTGTAATTGGCAGAAAGAACTAGAGGCCCTGCATTTCAATAAAATCCAAGTGCAATCGCTCCCTCCAGCGGTCAACTTTGCAATAACAAGTTCCCTTCTCTAGTGAGAAAGTGGTAGCCTACAAAGCTGTGTAATCGAGGAGTGTTCTATTCATTGTTTGAGTTGTTTTGACTGGAGTCTTTACCTTGGGTGGTTTGAAGGGGTAGTCTGGTGTGAAGGCGATATCTAGGAAGAAGACTCCTCCCTCGTATACAGAGCCTGGTGGTCCCAGGATGGTGGATCTCCACTCATAGATGTTGTCTCCTTTTGGACCCGCACTGCAAACACACAAACAGGCAACATAGGTACATTGCACTGTTTCATGGCATTGGAGAAATGAAGGGTGAAAGACAAGATGACAGAATGTGATGAAGGAATGCAATAATATTGTGCTTTACACTTGGTTTCTCTGTAGAACATACAAACACACAGGCTATTTGATTTATAGAGATTGAGGCTTTCTAAAATATCTGATCTCAAACTAATAACTAGCTCACAAAAGTAAAGGTTAACTAACACATTAAAATGCTAATACTTGTGTATCAGAAAACAGAAAAACAGAAATGTAGGCATCATTGTAATAATAATTCCATATATATATAAATATAATCCACTATCATTCACAGCATTATCGATGTAGCTCATTACCAGCGCAACCTGCCACGAGTCAGGTCATCGCCTCGTAGTAAAACCAAAACAAAGCTATAGTGCTATGCAGTTTATTTGCTCAGTGACATAAGACAAGTTGACAGGGGTTGAATGGAGCTTCTGATAGTCCACTGGATTAAGGCCACCCACCAGTATTGAGTAATGTAAACACAGAAATGGTCTACGACGAAAAACGCCTTGTCATTACTCATCGACCAAAATGCATGCTTTACATTGAAGCTAACAGCAAAGCTAATTAGAAATCAATGTGAAAACATAACACTTAATTTTATGCCTATCACCCCCCAAAAAATACTTTGATGCCAAAAACACAGGACAGTTTCTTTATAAAATACAGTACTTAATTCTATGCCAAAAACACAGGACAGTCTCTGTATAAAATACAGTACTTAATTATATGCCAAAAACACAGGATAGTGTCAGTCTAAAATACAGTTCCTAATTCTATGCCAAAAATCTGTATATAGAAGTATTGTATCATTTCACATTAAAACATCCAGCCTGTGTGGTTTCTCTGCCTGACAACAGATGTGTGTGATACACAGCAGAGCCACAGAAGAGAGTCTGTTCTCCACCCCAACAGACAAATGTCACGTAGTGTTCCCAGCAGGGGTGATATGGCATGCTGCAGTCAATGTAGTCGTTCAGTTCAATATGCCACACTAATAGTCACTGTTGTGTTGTCATTCAGTTCAATAACAGGCAGGGGCTTCTTTTCTGACCTCTGAAAGGATACAGACAGAGAGAAAGGAAAGGTGGGGCAAGATCAGTCCACATTTCAGCTGGGAGACTGTGTTTGTGATGAAGAACCATCAAAATGTCTACACTCAATGCATCAGTGAGGTAACAAGTGGAATAACAGATTTTTCTGATTCTCCAAAACGCTTTTGTTTACTTCTGTGATACTGTGTCTTGTTTGTTTATTTTGAATCTTTTTGCAAACAACAGGGGATAATCTTCCAAGTGTAAATAGAAATGGTCATCCCTGTGAGAGTACAGGCCAGTTGTATCAGGGGCCAGCATAATGCATGCAACTCCTGACTTCAGTCTGTATCTCAACTCTCACTTGACACCTTGGCTTGCCAGGAATATGTCTAAGTGCAGATACTGTCCTCTTTATGTGTCATCACATCATCTCGAACCCATTAGCAGCTGCTAGCACTACCTCTTTTTATAGCACTAACCAGAAACACAGTGTAATGTACACTAGGCTGTCATAACAAAATAGATAGCATAATGACGGCACTTCAACAGAGCGGCTGAAAGACTGAAGAAACACTACCCATTCCTGATAATGGCAATCGCACAGAGATGCAGTATACATAGAATAATATCAAATTTTTTTTGTTTTGGGGGGGGGGTGTAATCGGCCTGTGAGTGAACCTTCTTTTCAGTAACGTAAAGATAATATTTACCAAGCATTCCAGGAGTAATGGGAATGCTTCAAGGCTGTTTTCTTCATTCAGAGATTTTATAGGAATAGGTCATGCATTTCATTAAATAGGAGAGTACAAATAATTCAGCCGACATTCATATCATTATAGACTATGGGGATATTGTGTATAGGATTATGAATACAGCTGCCACTGTATTGAAGCCAATGGACAGTTTATCATAGCGCACTACGTGTTTATCATAGCACACTACGTGTTTATCATAGCGCACTACGTTTTATTACGGGCAATAGGCTGGCCCTCTTTGAAGTCTCGTAGATCGATGCATTGCACTCTAGTTTATAAAGCCCTCCTGCATAAACTTCCTCAGTATCTTACTTAATTGTTAACTTATAGAAGTACGAGATACCAGACCCGGCCTCAGGGATGGCCATCTCTGGAGATCCCTTCCAGTTCCACTGAGTTGGGTCCAACTGCTTTTTTTTTTTTTTTTGCACCTTACGTGTGGAATGATCGCCAATGCCCTTTAAAATTGGAGGAATTGGTGCCACTAGGGCAGGGGTATACAACCGGGGTCTGCGGGCCCCCTATGGGTCTATATAGGTACTGCAGTGAAAATATATATACTGAAAAAATATATAAAACGCAACATGTAATGTGTTGGTCTCATGTTTCATGAGCTGAAGTAAAATATCCCAGACGCATAAAAAGCTTATTTCTCTCAAATTGTGCACAAATTTGTTTACATCCCTGTTAGTGAGCATTTCTCATTTGCCAAAATCATCCATCCACCTGACAGGTGTGTCATATCAAGAAGCTGATTAAACAGCATGATCATCACAGATGCACCTTGTGCTGGGTACAAAAAAAGTCCACTCTTAAAATGTGCAGATTTGTCACACTACACAATGCCACAGATGTCTATATTGAGGGACTGCACAATGGCATGCTGACTGCAGGAATGTCCATTAGTGCTGTTGTCAGAGAATTTAATGTTAATTGTTCTACCATAAGCCTCCAACGTTGTTTTAGAGAATTTGGCAGTACGTTCTACCGGCCTCACAACCCCAGACCACGTGTATGGTGTTGCGTGGGTGAGAGGTTTGCTGATGTCAACGTTGTGAACGAGTGCCCCATGGTGGCGGTGGGGTTATGGTATGGGTAGGCATAAGCAACGGGCAACAAACACAATTGCATTTTATTGATGGACATTTTAATGCCAATTGTTGTGCCAGTCATCTGCCACCATCACCTCATGTTTTTCAGCATGATAATGCATGGGCCCCATGTCGCAAGGGTCGGTACACAATTCCTGGAAGCTAAAAATGTCCCAGTTCTTCCATGGCCTGCATACATAATCAATGGGTGACATGTCTGGTGAGCATGTTTGGAATGTTCTGGATCGACATGTACGACACCGTGTTCCAGTTACCGCCAACATCCAGCAACTTGGCACAGCCATTGAAGAGTTGGACAACATTCCACAGGCCACAATCAACAGCCTGATCAACTCTATGTGAAGGAGATGTGTCGCACTGCATGATGGTGGTCACACCAGATACTGACTGGTTTTCTAATCCATGCCTCTACCTTTTATTATTATTATTATTTTTTAAATCTGTGACCAACAGATGCATATCTGTATTACTAGTCATGTGAAATCCATAGATTGGGGCCTAATGAATTCATTTCAATTATCAGAGTTCCTTATATGAATTGTAACTCAGTAAATTATTTGAAATTGTTTCATGTAGCGTTTATATTTTTGTTCAGTATTGTACTAAAGCGATTAAAAAACAGCTAATGTGTATATTGTGTTTTAATGTGTTGTTGTGCCAAACAGGGCTCTTCTGGAAAACAGACCTTGGTCTCAGTATTGACTCCCTGTCAAAATAAAGGTTAACTAAATAAATAAGGCAACACTTTCCCAACGGACCATGAACACAGCAGGCAAAACAGCCTCCATTATCCCAACACTAGGTCCCACTCCAATGATCATGACTACCGAATAAACACAACTCCTTTCAGAAATACCAGCTCAGAGGTACAGTAGGTAGCAGCAGTACTTTGGGTTTTTAACGCTCGCTAACAACACAGCATGGTGCTAGACACTTCCTCCCCAGTGGGGAGTCCTTTTTATAGATATGAAAAGCTTTAGAGAGACTTAGACAGCAGCCATCACAGTCACACATACAACAACTTCAACACTCTGGAACAGTAACACTCCATTTTGTGTCAAGAGGAGACAAAAATCCTTGGCTCGCAATCTCTCACTCTAAACATTAGCTCAGAGTACACTAGAGGGTATAAACAAAGAATCACAAGCACCTCAGATGGCTTACAATAACTACTGGCACGCTTCCTGAAGTGAAAACACCTTCAGAAGCACACACACAGACACAACACTCATTAGCCAGCAGTCAATGCTGGGGCTACACAGTGAAGGGGTGAGAGTGAGGGGGGTGAGTAAGAGGCAGTAAGAACACAATTGGAACCCACTGTTTTCCCTTCTCATCTGATCTAGGAAGGTAAGCAGGGTCGGGCCTGGTTAGTACTTGGATGGAAAACTGCCTGGGAATACCAGGTTCTGCAAGTTTAGGGCGGCAGGTAGCCTAGCGGTGAGAGTGTTGGGCCAGTAACCAAAAGGCCACTGGCTCAAATACCCGAGCCAACAAGGTGAAAAAGCTGTCTATGTGCCCTTGAGCAAGGCACTTAACCCTAGTTTGCGCCAGGGGTGCCGTACTACTATGGCTGACCTTGTAAAACAACATTTCATTTTTATTTTTTTGACCACTATCCCAGTCACAGAGCAGTTACACACACACACACACACACACACACACACACACACACACACACACACACACACACACACACACACACACCAAGCTTTCAATGTTCAATTACTATCATGAGCCCTAACTCTGAGAATGTCAAGAATCCAATGAGACGCCACCGCAAGGCCAGACACCCAGGGGCTACATCCTGAAGGGAGGGACAGAGAGTGTGTTTGTCAAAGAAAGGAAACAAGTGCTAGAAAAAAAAGTGCAAGGGAGTAGTAGCCAAAGAGCAGCTAAGGAAACAAATGAAGGTGAGAGAGAGCATGTGAGGGGGAGGGAGAGAGCATGTAAGGGGGGGGGGGGAGAGAACATGTGAAGGGGGGGGGGGGGAGAGAACATGTGAGGGGGAGGGAGAGAAAACATGTGAGGGGGACGGAGAGAAAACATGTGAGGGGGAGGGAGAGAAAACATGTGAGGGGGGAGAGAGAGCAAACATGTGAGGGGGGAGAGAGAGCATGTGAGGGGGAGGGAGGGAGAGAGCATGTGAGGGGGAGGGAGGGAGAGAGCATGTGAGGGGGAGGGAGGGAGAGAGCATGTGAGGGGGAGGGAGGGAGAGAGCATGTGAGGGGGAGGGAGAGAGCATGTGAGGGGGAGGGAGAGAGCATGTAAGGGGGGGGGGAGAGAACATGTGAAGGGGGGGGGAGAGAACATGTGAGGGGGACGGAGAGAAAACATGTGAGGGGGAGGGAGAGAAAACATGTGAGGGGGGAGAGAGAGCAAACATGTGAGGGGGGAGAGAGAGCATGTGAGGGGGAGGGAGGGAGAGAGCATGTGAGGGGGAGGGAGGGAGAGAGCATGTGAGGGGGAGGGAGAGAGCATGTGAGGGGGAGGGAGAGAGCATGTGAGGGGGAGGGAGAGAGCATGTGAGGGGGAGGGAGAGAGCATGTGAGGGGGAGGGAGAGAGCATGTGAGGGGGAGGGAGAGAGCATGTGAGGGGGGGAGAGAGAACATGTGAGGGGGAGGGAGAGAACATGTGAGGGGGAGGGAGAGAACATGTGAGGGGGAGGGAGAGAACATGTGAGGGGGAGGGAGAGAACATGTGAGGGGGAGGGAGAGAACATGTGAGGGGGAGGGAGAGAACATGTGAGGGGGAGGGAGAGAGCATGTGAGGGGGAGGGAGAGAGCATGTGAGGGGGAGGGAGAGAACACGTGAGAGGGGGAGAGAGCACGTGAGGGGGGGAGAGAGCACGTGAGGGGGGGAGAGAGCACGTGAGGGGGGGAGAGAGCACGTGAGGGGGGGAGAGAGCACGTGAGGGGGGGGAGAGAGCACGTGAGGGGGGGAGAGAGCATGTGAGGGGGGGAGAGAACATGTGAGGGGGGAGAGAACATGTGAGGGGGGGAGAGAACATGTGAGGGGGGAGAACATGTGAGGGGGGGAAGAACATGTGAGGGGGGAGAACATGTGAGGGGGGAGAACATGTGAGGGGGGAGAACATGTGAGGGGGGGAGAGAACATGTGAGGGGGAGGGAGAGAACATGTGAGGGGGAGGGAGAGAACATGTGAGGGGGAGGGAGAGAACATGGGAGGGGGAGGGAGAGAGCATGTGAGGGGGAAGGAAACGAGTGTGTGATGTTAGCACTATGACAACGACAAGACCATTTAAAAATAAAACAAGGCTGGAGTGTGTGTGTGGCATTCCCCGTGTCAAGTATAATTAGCTTTTGATGAATGTCATCTGAGGAACTTGCCATGTAGTGGCCAGAAAACATGACATGCTAGCTATGGCAGAAAACATCCAGTTCAGGAAAACCAACTGATAGATTCATGAAAACTACTGACAAAACCACTATATAAATTGCCTCATGCAAAGAATGTATAGTGTATCTAAAGATAGGTCCAAGGCCACAAATACCCTTTCCACACTCACTACCTGCACTGTAGGCATACTGGGCTGGCTTGGATGTTTTCACATTGTCACTCCGAGCCATAAGACTGTACTAGTCTGATGAGCTAAAGCCTAGGCATTAGCTCAAGAAGCTAATGCACGTCTTCAGGTCTCAGGCAAGGCGACTCGTCACACAAGCATGGTTCACTGAATTACTTCCATTCTATGACACAACCGTCAGGTCACTAAGGTGGCAGCAGAATGTCTGGTTGGAACATAGTTCACTGGGTCAGCCCCCCAAAACCCCCTCTTTAGTTCACTGGGTTCCAAGCATCTGGGCAACACGTGGTGATGTGGTTATAAACCCCCATAATCCCTCTGGATTAACCAGAGCTCCTTCCACTTTCCAATACCACAGCAGCACCATAGTAGCCCACTACACTAGAGCAGGCCACAAAACCCACCAATGGATGGAATGACTAGAGTCAGTCAAATAGGATTCCTTCCTTCATGGTCCTTTCCAGCTGCAGAGCACAAAGCTCCTGTCTCAAAACATGCCATTACTCTCTGACATGTTGAGTGAGCCAGCCAAATCCATAGCAGTCATATGCCAGGGTCATCAGCTAGCTAAATGTCTGTTTTGGAACTGGTTTGTGTGTGTGTCCAACTGGTGGTCTGGAGAGCTGCGCCAACATGTAATCAGCTCACTTCTCAGGGTCTAGACAGGATCATCATGACCCACGGTTTCCTAAGTGCGTGTAGACTGGCAAGTGTAGACTGACCGCAGCACAGCAGCTTGTCAGCAGGTGAGCGTAAATTCTGACCTCATTGAAGATATACATACAGAGATTAACTCCCTCAGTGGCCTTCAAGGTTCAATAACACACGACAAGGAACTGCTTGTACATCTCCTGTCTCTCTAGAGAGTGTGTGTGTGTGTGTGTCTGTGTAGCACATCTCTTCTCTACCACTTCACTGGCCTTCCAGGATGCATGTCAGAAGAACTGTGTGCATCATGCCTCTGAAAATACGGAGCGTAGGGGTTAGTAATGTTCTCTAATTGCGCCGGGATTGGCTCAATGTTCTGTCACTCATGGGGACACTAAGTCACCGGCAAATCTAAGGCCAGAGCTCGAAAAATTCAAGCCCCTTGGGTGCTGCCATAGAGTTACATTAGAAGTGCCCATCCAAGAAGGCTCAAGTTCATTGGCTACAGATAAAATGATGTCAAATCACATTATATCTACAGTAGCTTTGATTGGACTGTTCATGTTAACATCATATGTTCAAAATCTTAGCTAGCAGTCATCATCATGAATCAAGTCGACAATCTACTGGCAAATCCCTTCTAATCCTTGTCATATGAAGAGAAATTATAGATAAAACGTATCGGTGCTCACCGGCCATTGGACATAAACATTACACAACAAGTTGGAAATTGCAAACTCAACAATGAGTGGTTTGGAAGGAATCAGTGGCTAACTGCAAGCATTTCAAAGCAATCACTAGCCTGCTCTTCAGTGGAGTGGGTTGAGTGGGTTTATGGTCCCAATTCTGGGTTTAAGGGTCTTCCAATGATAAACATTCAACATTGGCCATGCTGTCAATCGAGCATGATTTCTAAAAAACAACTGTTAACTCATAACTTGGAAATCTGACTTCAGTGAGTTCAAGACAACTGGGAATTCAGGAAAAAAACTGGCTCCGACTGGCAAAATACGTTTTGTACTGTCATCCAACTCGGAAATGTAAGTCGGAAACTCAGACCTCTTTCTAGACCTGAAGATCACTGATGTCATTGTGATTCGACCTTGTTTTTTTCAGAGTTTCCAGTTGTCGTGAAAGCACCATAAATCCAGAGAATGCCAGACTTTGATGACAAAATTTGCCCATGAAGGACCGTCGCGCCACCTTCCTGTTCAAGTGGGCACAGCACATGGTGAGTCCAAACATGTATTTTATACTGCTGTATAAATTATGTAATATGCTGGGGAGATATATATACTGTAGCTAAGAAAGTAATACTAAGTATGTTGTGTAGTAAGCTATTAGTAGCCCATATGCCACACCCTAATAATTTTGTCTATTTTCCCCTCTTAATTTCACCTATTGTTCTGACTAGGTGGTGCACATGAAGCCTATAACCTGTTTTAAAGAAATGTAATCATAAAATATTTTAAGAGCTTTCAATGTCTGCTTATATGCCCCATTTATTTATCCTACAGTTCTGACTTGGTGTACAGAGAGAACACTGTAAGAACGGCCCATGTTCTAAATTCTGTCACTGTACATTTCAAAAGTGCTGAACAAATAGTTATATTCACTACGTCCTTCCTAGCTCGCTCATTAATGTCTTCATTGAAATTACGGATTGCCTCTTATCCGCTTGTCATCCACTTATGCCATATTTTGTACATCTCAATTGTTAGTAGAAACCACATTTGTTTAAGCAAGTCAGCCATATCTGCTATGTTTTTAAAAAGGCAGTAAATGAGGCTGAATAAACTGTTTCGCTGTCAGACAAGGCTCCGCTGATAGCCAGGTGTAGCAGTGGTAAGGTGTTCGGACTGCTGTTGGGACCCTGCTGTTGGGACAGCTTTATGTAGGCGCTAACAGTTTGTGTGCACCGTTATAGCGCAATTAATCTATTGTTCAGAGTTGTGTAGTGGCTTTACTAGCATGCATCCCCCCCCCCCCCCACAAAAAAAATGTTGTTTTCCCCCACCAACATTTACATGCTAAAATCGCACACACACACGCGCCTACCTGCAGTTCGGTGGCGGATCCAAAGTAATGTCAGCCAACTCCTTCTGAATTCTGAAATAATGCACAAAAATGAAAATGGTCACTCACATAGTCCTTCTTGATTCTAACAGAAGATTAATAATAGGGAACAAGATACATTGTCATGGCAGACACTCAAAATATCCAGAATGCTAATTTTACCAAAGGATCAAGACAGACAGTAAATCAGGATGAGGACAAATATAACTATAGATAGACTGCACTGTGCCAGATTTGTTATTTTATTTTCTCTAGTCTTACCACAATAAACACTGAAAATAAATATGCAAATAAGTTAGTCATCTATTGAATCATAGGCTATTTACAATTTGACAACAATGCACTAGGAAGGTTAAGAACATATTCAAAACGGTAAACAAAAAAAACATTATTCGGAAGTTAATATTTATATATACAGAACCGAATTCAGAAAATGGTCCACTGTAAATTAAACACTATAGTGACACGCGCCAGTCAATGACAAGACGATACATTGTAACAAAAGTGGCCGCGAGTGAGCTACGGTATTATAAAATATCAACTCAGTGAAACGTTGCATTTTTTTGACAGCCTTACCTTTTGGCGCTGGTGGAGAGGAGTTTGGAAGTCTTGCTCATGCTGGCTTTGCTTTCTTCTCGTTTCTTAGGCGCGTTTTTTTCTAACTGCTGATGAGTTGAGGACGAAGAACTAATGCTGGCACGCGAATCCTCATCCGACATACCGATCTGTACAGACAAAAACAAAAAGCAACATTCAGGCCACAGAAAAACAACAAATACACCTAAGATCCACCCCCCCAATTTCAGCAGCACTGCAAATATTCAATGTAGGCTATCAATAACCAGCGCCATCAATACGACCTTTAGCCTATTGTTGTTAGGCTCCAACCAACGATGTGTTCATAGGTTTACAGACAATTCAATATGAGTTTATCGTCAAACCATTACCCCCAGTCTTTCTTAACGCTCTAACAGATTAGCCTACTGACCTAAAGCTGATGTTTGCACTGAAGCGTTATTTTAGCTGAGTTGTGCTACAACAAAGGAGCCCACTCCGCTCTTATTGTGAAATGATTACATTTCATTACAGCAAAATAAGAACGACGAGGAGGTAGCCTGTAGCCTAATTTCCTCAACTGATCAAATAGCCCAATGTAGCCTAAAGTGTATTGGGCGATGTCGCATTCGTTTGGGGAACCTTCCTCATTCTTCATTCCCACTGAGCATTCGTTGACTTGATGAAACTTTCACTTTGAAATCAGATGCTCTTCAATCACCCATAAGAGAATATGCCGAACATGTATGCCAAACTAGTTGAATCTGTAGACCGAAGCCAATGTGTTTTACAATTAGATTTTATATTGGCATCCCTCGATAGGCAGCTAAAGCTGATCTCAGCCCAGTCTTTAGGACGGACCGTTTTCCTCAATTTCAACCCCAACGGCTATAACCTATCCACAGTGGAGATCCAAATGTCGATCCCTCAGACGCGCCAAACAATACAATATGTATTTCTCGATTTAAAAAAAAGCATTTAGTGTTAGATAGGCCCACCTTTCTTTGTGTCTGTGAGTGCCTCCGTCGCCTGGACGCGTGCCTTTTGCCTCTCGCGGAGCGGAAGTGTGGGTGCAGAGGCAGCAGCAGACGAAGCTAGAGTTATCCAGGGCAATGGATTCCGTCTCGGTTGGGCACACTCGATGACAATGTCAAATTGAGAGAGCTAGCTGAGCACTACTCTATAATTGGAAAGGGGGGGGGGGGGGGATGATTCTGACCATTGTGGATACCATAAACCTATATATAATGTTATCAATGCATCATGTAAAAGTGAAGTCCACCTACACTCCCAATAATCAGCAGAGGTTGACAGAAATATTAGATGTTCTTATCTCTTCTTTATGATGGTCATATTAGGCTACATGAAGTTTCCTGCATTTCAAAGCATTCCTGCAAAATTGGCTTGCATCCTCTTATTGCAGATAGAAATGGACCATGTAGGCTAATGGATAACCTAGCGGAAGAGGCTAACTTGCAGGTACATGCAAGCTACTGCTTTATACCGTCTGAACTCACCTGGTGTATTTGCTTCACCACATGAGAGAGCTTCTTCAATGTGACGATGGCAGTCCATACAATGTCCACTGAGCTGCATTTTGAATGTAAACATGACCAATATAAGTCTTAAAATGGTTCATTTGAGTTCAGTAGGCTACAGGGCAAACAGTCAACCTCTCCAGTCAGAGGGTCTGATTGAGCCTAACATTAACCCATTGACCAACACCAACAACCTGTGGGATTTACTGTCCTCAAAGGAGGAAGAACACACCATACTGGCAGCTAGCCCATCAAAAAAGAGGTTGAGATATAAGACTTTAAGTGGTATTGTCTTTACCAACCAATCCCCCCTGCCCTGGTCTCTTAGGACAAGCTGGGGGTTGAGGAAGAGAACCAGTGAGATTATGAGGCTCTGCATCAGAAACAATAATCATTCTTCTTCTCCCTGTGGGGTAAAGATGAGGAGGTAGAGTCCCAATGTCCCCCTTCCATTCCCTGCCTGTCAACAATAATTACATCCCTTTGCTGGTCTCTCTACACTTTGCCGCTTCTCTTTGACGAATAAGAATTAGGATCCAACCTACACCAAATCATTTACAGCAGCAAAACACAGAATGTTAAGGCCCGACTCCACTCCTTTCAACACTGGCTGTCAAAAGGCAAAGATTCTACTAATTCATCCTGGATCAGTTCTCTTCTCACCACTAATGCTGCAACAGTCTCTCTAGCGAGAGATGAGAAATCCATGTGCAAGAGGGAGGATGTGGTGCTGGTTTATATTGGAATAGGCCTACAATGACTGAGAGGCCATTGTCGTAATTAGCAATAACAAGCAGCATTGCTGCCTATTTAATAATGGATGAACTCTTAACTAATAAATCATTTTCACAAAACAAGACTCCACAAAGCACAAAACCAAACATTTCATTTGGAATGCCAAGGCTGCACAGGGTTCAGTATTCCAGGTGCTGTTCCACAGGCAGACTGGATCCTTTCATGAAAACCTGCAACATATTAGAAGGTAAGGGATGCATCCAGATGTTCCATTCAGTTGCGGGGGGGGGGGGGGGGGGGGGGGCTACATTTTGGGACTGGAATGTCAGGAACTAGTTATACTAGTCGGGACTCAGAATTGTAGAATTACAGAATGGAATCTCAGAACCCAGAGTTTCATTCTAAGGGCATTTGTATATGGGAACTGTGTTTGTGTGTTTCAGTGTTTCTGTGTGTCTGCGTGCAGCAGATCCTTCAATAGAGCTCTGTATTTGAGGCAGCCAGCCAGCTATCAAAGAGCTTTTAAACTTCTCATGAAAATACACAGGACAAGATGAGAGTTTTGAACTTGAACAAACAGTAGCTTTAACTTTCATCACTGATCATAAAAAGGAAATGTTCTTGACAGTGGAGCTTTAAAATGTGACATGAGAAAATAACATAAATCATCTAAAATGGGTGTATAATATTAATATTTTAATGACCATTAAATATTATAGATTATGCATTGAAATTCCCCACTGTTAACCCAGTGAAGAAGACAAACAGTGAGCACATTAGCAACAGATTAGCCAAGCCAGAGTTAACATTACAACCAGTGTTTAATTGAGTATTCCATAAGTATGTATTCTCACAAGGCAAATGTACAGCAAACAACTGCCAGCTGACTAGTACCACAGGAGGTGAGCAGCAAGACCAGCTACACACAGATCCAGACAGACTTACTGTCATGGCAATAACTTCTGGGGGCAGAAAAATAATAACAACAAGTGATTAAATCATAGAAAAAGGTCCACTCTGCATCTGTAAACACTAATTCTGCAGACAGGCTCTAACTGAAGATGACCTCTTAAACAAAAACGCTCAGCATGGACTGTATCAATAGAATGTATCTAGAATGCTCTAGAATAGAATGCATTTTTCATCAATCACATAAAAAGGGCCTAGGATGATAATGCAATAAACAATGTAGTAATAATAACAACAACAAACAATAACAACAACAAGAATAACAGTATTAAAGCTTTTCGTGACCATATCAACATTCAGTGTATTGGGGAAAAAAATCCAATATTCTCTTTGTATATAAAAAAAGAAGCGATCAAGTTCATGTTCTCAGAGGAGGGGTAGTGGGGGGGGGGGGGGCTGAAGGTGTGAGCACAGGAGGCTGGTGAGGGGAGGAAGGCTTATAATAATATCTGGAATGGTGTAAATGGAATGGCATTAACACACATGGAACCCATGGGTTTGATGCATTTGATACATTTCTATTTACTCGTTCCAGTCATTACTATGAGCCCGTCCTCCCCAATAAAGGTGCCACCAGCTGCCTGTGATGAGGAGGGGGGATCAGGTCAGGTGCTTCCACACATTTGGGGCTCAGAGAGAGGGGCAAGTAGCTTTGTCCCAAATCTGTTTGTGCTGTATAGCCAACTACTATGGTCTAACTAAGTCGCTCTGGATAAGGGTGTCTACTAAATGACACAAATGTAAATGTAAATGTCATTGTCATGCCAAACATGCCATTAATAATTCATTGTTTGGCATGCAATGACCACAGGAGTTGGCTATACAGCACAAACAGATTTGGGACCAGTCTAGGAGCAGAGGGGCGAGGGATGGGTGTGCTCAACAGATTTTGGGTGGCGGAGGTGGGTCAGAGAAGGGTGGTGGAGCTCCTTGATGTCCGTCTATGTGGCGTATCTCTTGGTCCACTGTTTGGCTATCCTGTCGTGCTCTGGTCTGTTGGTCGTGTACTGGGTGGCGATGCTTCCTACCAGAGGGTCAGCTGTGAGGAGGGAGAACAACATGGATTAGAGTATTTTAACCACCATTAAATCACATTTCATCACATCCATTGGGTGTTTGTCTACAGTCAGAGAAACGGTCACCCCAACGGTCACCCCAACTACTTAGATACATTTCATACCATTAACTCTGATTTTTATAGCCTTTAACAACCCACATTTAACAACCCATTAATTTGCCATGTCGTCAAGCCTTGTTTATCTGAAGTAGGATACTTCATAATTCTATGACATTTAGAGATCTAAATCAAGTGTCCACAGCAGGTTTGTCTAGTAATACAGGACAGCAGGGCGAAGCACGATGACAGAGACAGGTTCCCTTTACAGCATATCATCACAGTACTCTGACCTGGGGTGTATTCAGGGAGGTGAAACACTCAGAATCATTCAAACGGCAGAGGCACCCTGCCGAGCTCCTTGTGCAAGTTGAGTAAGCAGCAGTGGGGCCTCAGCAGAGCCAGGTTCAGGTCGGGAGTGAAAACACACTAGAGCTGCAGAGCATCGTACAGGGTCTCCTTGTGGCACCCCGTCTCAGGCAGCCAGGAAATATACAATTATTAAGCCTGCGAGGGTTAATTGTCATTCTGCTCTCTCCTTCTTTAATGAACTATATCCCATAATATCCCATTGATCCTCTAGACCCCTACTACCGCATGAAAAAAGACACATTCAGGGGAGAGAAGGGCAGGAGGGGGAGTTGGTCGCGGGGAGGCAGTGGGAAGGGCATTTAGACTCATGGTCGGTCCACAGCGACAGCGCCAAACCCACTATGCAGTGTGGGAGGGAGCCTGGGGGGAGGGGCCTGGGGGATAAATAATGACCAGACTGATTATGAGAAGGGTTGAGCGACTGCCTTGTTATTATATTTTTAAAGGATTCCATTATTGTTTTATCTATATTATGTGTACATGTAACATTTTGTGGGTCTGTGTGGTCTGTGGGAAATATGCATCTTTAATGTGGTCATACATTTAGCAGGAGGTTAGGAAGTGCAGCTCAGTTTCCACCTCATTTTGTGGGCAGAGGGCACATAGCCCGTCTTCTCTGCCTATGGCAGCTTCTCTAAATAGCAAGGCTATGCTCACTGAGTCTGTACGTAGTCAAGCATTTTCTTAATTTGGGGTCAGTAACAGTGGTCAGAAATTCTGCAACTGTGTATTCTCTTTTTAGGGCCAGATATCATTACAATTTGCTCTGTTTTCTGGTTGATTCTTTCCTGTGTGTAAAATTGTTTTCTTTTTGCTTTCTCATAATTTGGTTGGGTCTAATTGTGTTGCTGTCCTAGGGTTCTGTGGGGTCTGTTTGTGTTTGTGAACAGAGCCCCAGAACCAGCTGGCTGAGGGGACTCTTCTCTAGGTTCATCTCTCCGTAGGTGAGGGTTTGTGGTGGAATGTGTGGGTATCACATCCTTTTAGGGAACTGTAGAATTTAACAGCTCTTTTCTGGATTTTGATAACTAGCGAGTATAGTCCTAATTATGCTCTGCATGCATTGTTTGGGGTTTTGCATTGTATAAAAAGTACATTTTTGCAGAATTCTGCATACAGTCTCAATTGGGTGTTTGTCCCATTGTGTACATTCTTTGTTGGTGAACGGACCCCAGACCTCACAACCATAGAAGGCAATGGCCTCTATAACTGATTGAAGTATTTTCAGCCAGATCCTAATTGGGATGTTGAGTTTTATGTTCCTTTTGATTGCGTAGAAGGCCCTTCTTGCCTTGTATCTAGGGTCGTTTACAGCCTTGTGCAAGTTACCTGTGGTGTTGATGTTTAGGCCGAGGTAGGTATAGTTCTTTGTGTGCTCTAGGGCAACAGTGTCTAGACAGAATATGTATTTGTTGTCCTGGCTACTGGACCTTTTATGGAACACCATTATGTTGTTCTTACTGAGATTCACTGTCAGGCCCCAAGTCTGACAGAATCTGTGTAGAACATCTAGGTGCTGCTGTAGGCCCTCTTTGGTTGGGGACAGAAGCACCAGTTCATCTGCAAACAGTAGCCAATAGATTTCAGAGTCTAGTAGGGTGAGGCCGGGTGCTGCAGACTGTTCTAGTGCCCTCGCTAATTCATTGATATAAAGTGAGCTCCAAAAGATTTGGAACAGTGACATTTTTTGTTGTTGTTTTGGCCCTGTACTCCAGAACTTTGGATTTGAAATGATACAATGACTATGAGGTTAAAGTGTAGACTGTCAGCTTTCATTTGAGAGTATGTTCATCCATATCGGGTGAAACGTTTAGAAATGACATATTTGTTGAATGAAGTTGAAACCCTTCTTGTCACAGCACAATCCATTAAAGGCAAAATATCTTACATCTATAGACTCCTTTCTGAGAAAGGAAGCTCCTCCTTTACTCCTTTGAAAATAATCTGGGAAAAGGACCTTGGTCTGACTATCAGTGATGAGTTATGGGCGGAGGTTTGCGACAGGGTATACTGCTCCTCTACCAGTGTAAAAATGAAAGAATCTAATTACAAATTTTTGTACAAATTTTATTATACTCCTTTGAGACTCCATAGAATGAAAACAGATATGTCTCCTAACTGTAAAAGATGTACCTCTGAAAGTGGAACCTATATGCATGTATTTTGGAGCTGTAGGGAGATTGCCAGATTCTGGCAATCTACATACTGCTGCACAGAAAATACTAGATGTACAGTTTGATATGACCCCGTGTATCTATCTTCTTAATAATGCCCAGCAGGACTTTGTTCTTGATCCTGACAGAGAAAATTTGCTTATGACTATTACATACTTTGCTAAGAAATGTATTATTCTATTGTGGGCCTCTAATACCCCTCCTACATTTAAAATGTGGATTGACCAGATTGTTGACTTTCTTCCTCTTGAAAAGCTCACTTATGACCTCCACAAGAGACAGCCCAAGTTTGATAAGACTCTGGTCTCCACTATTCAACTATATTTCAAACTGGACAGAGTGAACGGGGTGACTAGGGAAATGCGCAGATACATGTTGTGTAAGGTACTGTAAAACCTAAAAACAAATTATTGGCCCGTCGTCTCAGCGAATGCTTGAAAAAGCTGATAAGAACCTTGACAGTGCTGCTGCAAGTGTTATATGTTTTTTTTTTTTTTTTTTTGTGTGTTTTTATTTAAATTTAGTTTTTGAGTACGTGTGCGTAGGTGTGTGTGTGTGTATGTATATGTGCGTATGTATGTACGTACGTATGTGTGTGTGTATGTATGTATGTATATATATATATATATATATATATGTACCAAGGAAAATATATAGATTAAGAAAAATAAATGCTTTTATTTGACTTTATCATTCATTTTAATTGTATTTTTATTTTTTCAAAAGTATTATTATTTTTTTATTTTTTATTTTTTTAAAGCCTGTCACATCTGTGAATGTGGAATGTGTTTTGTTGGTTGATTGAAAAACAAGAAAACGTAATAAAACTTTAAATTGAAAAAAAAGAAATGACATATTTGTGCGTGTAACTTTCTCACTCATCACAATTCATTCAGGATTATTCATAATCATGGTAGCATCCACATTAATTAGAAGTGTTCAGACACATTCTATTCTTATTTACAATAAAATTGACTCCAAAATGACACAATACACTATTTACCATTCATTTATATTGGTCACAAAATAATAAGTTACTGTCCCAATACTTTTGGAGTTCACTGTACTGTGTCACCCCACGGCCCGAAGGAAAGAAGTCTGTATGTTTATTGCCCATTTTAACTGCACACTTGTTGCTTTTGTACATGTTTCCCCCCCCTCCTACACAGATTTCCATCGATTTGCATAGCAGACCCTCATGCCACATTGAGTCAAAAGCTTTTTTGAAATCAACAAAGCATGAAAAGACTGCTTTGGTTTTGTTTTGATTGTTTGTCAATAACGGTGTGCAGGGTGTATACATGGTCTGTCGTACTGTATTTTGGTCAGAAGACAATTTAACATTTGCTCAGGACATTGTTTTCACTGAGGAAATTTTGGAGTCTGCTGTTGATGATACTGCAAAGGATTATTTTTTGATTTTTCAGAGAGAATCTCTCTCTCTCTGAATGGGTGATAGGGGTGTCACTCACCAGGGTTGCAGTCAGTGAGCAGGGAGCAGATGGACAGCAGCACCTTGGAGATGGTGAGGGCGGGGCTCCAGTTGTCCTTCAGGATGTCCAGACAGATCACACCCTGACTGTTGATGTTACAGTGGTAGATCCTGGTACGGAATGTCACCTAGGAAACAACAACGTTTCTCTAGAAATCAATACACCCGACTGTCATTGATGTTACACTGGTAAATCCTGATACGGAACGTCACCTAGGATACAACAAAGTTTCTCTAGATCAATGCACCCTGTGGTTTATGTGCTTTTTCCAGTCCTTCGGGAGCTGAGCATCTCTTTGTGCCAGTAACACAGAAGAAGAGGAGCGAAACATTAGGAAGACAAGAGACTAAACATCATTAGGGAGCCACCTCTGACCTCCGGGCTGCCTGCCTGAACAGTGGAGGGATCAGAGTGGGAGTGACATTGGAGACGCACCCTTTGACTCAATCACAATCTCCCTAGCTGACTCATTCTCTCTCAATCACTTCATGAGTGACTAACCATGCTGGCCTGCTTGTGGAAACTGTGCTCCATAACTGTGCTCCCAGGCTATCCCAAGGTGTGGAGTGGGTGGATCTGCTAGTCTAGTCTGTGGTGTTTGTGTACCTTGTTCTCAGACAGCAGCTATAGGAGTGTGTGTCTGTCTGTCTGTCTGTCTGTCTGTCTGTCTGTCTGTCTGTCTGTCTGTCTGCCTGTCTGCCTGTATGTATGTATGTATGTCTGCAGCCCTGTTCACAGCCTAAACCCAGCGGGAGGCCTGGCTCTCAGAGCAGCAGATATGTTTCCGTTCATCCTCAGTCAGCAGAGGAAAGAGAGAGACAAGGAAAGGAAGAGACAGATGGAGAGAGAGAGAGACAATGAAAGGAAG
>NC_050572.1:24980033-25005033 GCF_013265735.2 Oncorhynchus mykiss
TGGAGAGAGAAAGAGGAGAGAGGAGAGAAAAAGCAGGAAGATGACAGATGGAGAAAGAGAGAGAGACAAGGAAAGGAAGAGACAGATGGAGAAAGAGAGAGAGACAAGGAAAGGAAGAGACAGATGGAGAGAGGAGAGAGAGAGAGAGAGAGAGACAAGGAAAGGAAGAGACAGATGGAGAGAGAGAGAGAGAGAGAGAGAGAGACAAGGAAAATAAGAGACAGATGGAGATAGAGACAAGGAAAGGAAGAGACAGATGGAGAGAGAAAGAGAAAGAGAGACAAGGAAAGGAAGATACAGATGGAGAGAAAGAGAGAGAGACAAGGAAAGGAAGAGACGGAGAGAGAGAGAGAGAGCGAGAGACAAGGAAAGGAAGAGACAGATGGAGAGAGAGAGAGACAAAGAAAAGAAGAGACAGATGAAGAGAGAGAGAGAGACAAGGAAAGGAAGAGACAGATGAGAGAGAGAGAGACAGAAAAGGAAGAGACGGAGAGAGAGAGAGAGAGACAATGAAAGGAATAGACAGATGGAGAGAGACAATGAAAGGAAGAGACAGATGGAGAGAGAGAGAGAGAGACAAGGAAGGAAGAGAGAGATGGAGAGAGAAAGAGAGAGAGAGAGACAAGGAAAGAAGAGAGACAGATGAGAGAGAGAGAGAGAGAAGAGAGAGAGAGAAAGAGAGAGAGAGAGAGAGACAGACAAGGAAAGGAAAGGAAGAGAGAGAGAGAGACAATGAAAGGAAGAGACAGATGGAGAGAGAAAATAGAGAGAGAGAGACAAGGAGTGTGTCTGTCTGTCTGTCTGTCTGTCTGTCTGTCTGCCTGTCTGCCTGTCTGTCTGTATGTATGTATGTATGTCTGCAGCCCTGTTCACAGCCTAAACCCAGCGGGAGGCCTGGCTCTCAGAGCAGCAGATATGTTTCTGTTCATCCTCAGTCAGCAGAGGAAAGAGAGAGACAAGGAAAGGAAGAGACAGATGGAGAGAGAGAGAGACACTGAAAGGAAGAGACAGATGGAGAGAGAGAGAGACAAGGAAAGGAAGAGACAGATGGAGAGAGAGAGAGACAATGAAAGGAAGAGACAGATGGAGAGAGAGAGAGAGACAAGGAAAGGAAGAGACAGATGGAGAGAGAGAGAAAGTGAGAGACAAGGAAAGGAAGAGAGAGAGAGACAGATGGAGAGAGAGAGACAAGGAAAGGAAGAGATAGAGAGACAGATGGAGAGAGAAAGAGAGAGAGACAGACAAGGAAGAGAGAGAGAGAGACAATGAAAGGAAGAGACAGATGGAGAGAGAAAGAGAGAGACAAGGAAAGGAAGAGAGATGGAGAGAGAGAGAGAGAGATACAAGGAAAGGAAGAGACAGATGGAGAGAGAGAGAGAGAGAAGAGAGAGAGACAGACAAGGAAAGGAAGAGAGAGAGAGAGACAATGAAAGGAAGAGACAGATGGAGAGAGAGAAAGAGAGAGAGACAAGGAAGGAAGAGACAGATGGAGAGAGAGAGAGAGAGAAAGAGAGAGAGACAGACAAGGAAAGGAAGAGAGAGAGAGAGAGACAATGAAGGAAGGAGACAGATGGAGAGAGAAAGAGAGAGACAAGGAAAGGAAGAGACAGATGGAGAGAGAAAGCGAGAGAGAGACAAGAGGAAGAGACAGATGGAGAGAGAGAGAGACAAGGAAAGGAAGAGACAGATGGAGAGAGAGAGAGAGACAAGGAAAGGAAGAGACAGATGGAGAGAAAGAGAGAGAGACAAGTAAAGGAAAGACAGATGGAGAGAGAAAGAGAGAGAGAGAGACAAGGAAAGGAAGAGACAGATGGAGAGAGAAAGAGACAAGGAAAGGAGAGACAGATGGAGAGAGAGAGAGAGACAAGGAAAGGAAGAGACAGATGGAGAGAGAGAGAGAGAGAAAAGGAAAGGAACAGAGAGAGACAGATGGAGAGAGAGAGACAAGGAAAGAAAGAGACAGATGGAGAAAGAGAGAGAGAGAGAGGCAAGGAAAGGAAGAGACAGATGGAGAGAGAGAAAGAGAGATAGAGACAAGGAAAGGAAGAGACAGATGGAGAGAGAAAGAGAGAGAGAGAGACAAGGAAAGGAAGAGACAGATGGAGAGAGAGAGAGAGAGAGACAAGGAAAGGAAGAGACAGATGGAGAGAGAGAGAGAGAAAGAGAGAGAGAGAAAGAGAGAGACAGACAATGAAAGGAAAGGAAGAGAGAGAGAGAGACAATGAAAGGAAGAGACAGATGGAGAGAGAAAGAGAGAGAGAGAGACAAGGAAAGGAAGAGACAGATGGAGAGAGAGAGAGAGACAGACAATGAAAGGAAGAGAGAGACAATGAAAGGAAGAGACAGATGGAGAGAGAAAGAGAGAGAGAGAGAGACAAGGAAAGGAAGAGACAGATGGAGAGAGAGAGAAAGAGAGAGAGAGAGAGAGAAGGAAAGGAAGAGACAGATAAAGAGAGAGAGAGAGAGGAAAGGAAGAGATAGATGGAGAGAGAGAGAGAGAGAGAGAGACAAGGAAAGGAAGAGAGAGAGAGAGACAGATGGAGAGAGAGAGACAAGGAAAGGAAGAGATAGAGAGACAGATGGAGAGAGAGAGCGAGACAAGGAAAGGAAGAGAGATGGAGAAAGAGAGAGCGAGAGACAAGGAAAGGAAGAGACAGATGGAGAGAGAAAGAGAGAGACAAGGAAAGGAAGAGACAGATGGAGAGAGAGAGAGACAGGAAAGGAAGAGACAGATGGAGAGAGAGAGAGAGAAAGAGAGAGAGACAGACAAGGAAAGGAAGAGAGAGAGAGAGACAATGAAAGGAAGAGACAGATGGAGAGAGAAAGAGAGAGACAAGGAAAGGAAGAGACAGATGGAGAGAGAAAGAGAGAGAGAGACAAGGAAAGGAAGAGACAGATGGAGAGAGAAAGAGACAAGGAAAGGAAGAGAGATGGAGAGAGAAAGAGACAAGGAAAGGAAGAGAGATGGAGAGAGAGAGAGAGAGAGAAAAGGAAAGGAACAGAGAGAGAGAGACAGATGGAGAGAGAGAGACAAGGAAAGGAAGAGAGAGAGAGACATATGGAGAGAGAGAGAGAGAGAGACAAGGAAAGGAAGAGACAGATGGAGAAAGAGAGAGAGAGAGAGAGAGGCAAGGAAAAGAAGGGACAGATGGAGAGAGAGAGAGAGACAAGGAAAGGAAGAGACAGATGGAGAGCGAGAGAGAGAAGGAAAGGAAGAGAGAGATGGAGAGAGAGAGAGAGAGAGAGAGACAAGGAAAGGAAGAGACAGATGGAGAGAGAAAGAGAGAGAGAGAGACAAGGAAAGGATAAGACAGATGGAGAGAGAGACAAGGAAAGGAAGAGACAGATGGGGAGAGAGAGAGAGAGAGAGACAAGGAAAAGAAGAGACAGATGAAGAGAGAGAGAGAGAGAAGGAAAGGAAGAGAGAGATGGAGAGAGAGAGAGAGAGAGAGACAAGGAAAGGAAGAGACAGAAGGAGAGAGAGAGAGAGAGACAAGGAAAGGAAGAGAGATGGAGAGAGAGAGAGACAAGGAAAAAGAAGAGACAGATGGAGAGAGAGAGCGAAGGAAAGGAAGATACAGATGGAGAGAGAGACAAGGAAAGGAAGAGACAGATGGAGAGAGAAAGAGAGAGAGAGAGAAAAAGAAAGGAAGAGACAGATGGAGAAAGAGAGAGAGACAAGGAAAGGAAGAGACAGATGGAGAAAGAGAGAGAGACAAGGAAAGGAAGAGACAGATGGAGAGAGAGAGAGAGAGAGAGAGAGAGAGAGAGAGACAAGGAAAGGAAGAGACAGATGGAGAGAGAGAGAGAGAGAGAGAGAGACAAGGAAAATAAGAGACAGATGGAGATAGAGACAAGGAAAGGAAGAGACAGATGGAGAGAGAAAGAGAAAGAGAGACAAGGAAAGGAAGATACAGATGGAGAGAAAGAGAGAGAGACAAGGAAAGGAAGAGACGGAGAGAGAGAGAGAGAGCGAGAGACAAGGAAAGGAAGAGACAGATGGAGAGAGAGAGAGACAAAGAAAAGAAGAGACAGATGAAGAGAGAGAGAGAGACAAGGAAAGGAAGAGACAGATGGAGAGAGAGAGAGAGAGACAAGAAAAGGAAGAGACGGAGAGAGAGAGAGAGAGACAATGAAAGGAATAGACAGATGGAGAGAGACAATGAAAGGAAGAGACAGATGGAGAGAGAGAGAGAGAGACAAGGAAAGGAAGAGAGAGATGGAGAGAGAGAGAGACAAGGAAAGGAAGAGACAGATGAGAGAGAGAGAGACAAGGAAAGGAAAAGACAGATGGAGAGAGAGAGAGAGACAAGGAAAAGAAGAGACAGATGAGAGAGAGAGACAAGGAAAAGAAGAGACAGATGGAGAGAGAGAGAGAAGGAAAGGAAGAGACAGTTGGAGAGAGAAAGAGAGAGAGAGAGACATGGAAAAGAAGAGACGGAGAGAGAGAGAGAGAGAGAGAGAGAGAGAGACAAGGAAAGGAAGAGACAGATGGAGAGAGAGAGAGACAAGGAAAGGAAGAGACAGATGAGAGAGAGAGACAAGGAAAAGAAGAGACAGATGGAGAGAGAGAGAGAAGGAAAGGAAGAGACAGTTGGAGAGAGAAAGAGAGAGAGAGAGACATGGAAAAGAAGAGACGGAGAGAGAGAGAGAGAGAGAGACAAGGAAAGGAAGAGACAGATGGAGAGAGAGACAAGGAAAGGAAAAGACAGATGGAGAGAGAGAGAGAGACAAGGAAAAGAAGAGAGATGGAAAGGAAGAGAGATGGAGAGAGAGAAAGAGACATGGAAAAGAAGAGACAGATGGGGAGAGAGAGAGAGAGAGACAAGGAAAGGAAGAGACAGATGGAGAGAGAGAGAGAGAGAGAGACAGACAAGGAAAGGAAAGGAAGAGAGAGAGAGAGACAATGAAAGGAAAGAGAGTGAGAGAAAGAGAAAGAGAAAGAGAGAGAGTTCCGGAGTTCCAAATTGAGCAGCTGCTGAAAAATGAGCTCCTGTATATATTGAGATTTAAATGGTTTTTTAGAGTGAAGTACATCGAAAAAATCAAAAGAAAACTGCAAGACTCAATAGAAGACAATACAAGCAACAAACCAAAAAGACAGGATTTCGAAAAAGTAACTATATTTCATAAAATTATACAGTTATCTTAGCTAGCTGAATTGTTAGCTGAATTGTTTACATGTTGCTAAGCAGTTGCTAGGGACTCTCCTGGAAGAAGCTAGCTAGCTTACAAAGAATAACAAAAAAAAATCTAGTTAACAGAAGAAAGGAAGACAAAATAAGGACAAAATAAGGACAGAAGAAAAAGAAAAGAAAAAAGGACAACAAAGTGAAACAGTCCTCTGAAGAAACAAGAGAGCATTATACAAGAAACAGCACTTCTATTGCAACATTGTAGCCAACATCACCAGCGTTGCTATGGAAATTGTTTACCCACCAGACATCCAAACAGAGAAAGCTAAGAAAAGTTTCAAAGGTTTGTTGATGGGACAGAACCATGAATGCCTGTTTGCAGATCTTACCAGTTACAAAACAAGAGCAAATTTAATTTTTAATACCAATCGAGGGAACATATGGAAAAAGGTTATTTGCAACCATTTCCCTTTCTCAAAAAAGAGGGGCATCAGCCAAGGATGTCAGATCAGCATTTTTGAAGAAGCTGACCAGAGCAACACATATCAAACAGTAAACTTATATAATAATGGAACTGTATTGATACAAGGCAATGATTCAAGCCTCCAGGCTTTTGAGAATAGGTTTGCTACCCTAAAAGAAGACGCTGACATCATCTCAGAAAATGAGGAAAAAGTCAAGGAGGGAGATGGAGAAAAGCAGACCCCAATGGTCTCTGTGACCCAGCAGGAAGCCCTCAACGTCCCTTTACCTACCTCACCTGCAGCAGACAGAGTCAAGGACATGACAATTTCAATAAGAACACCTGCTATGCAACGTTTCCACAACACCCTCTCTCTAGTCGAAGCAGAGGTCATAGAACTCAGAGAGAAGAAGCTTCAAGAGGAGGACACTGTCCAGAAACTCAAAGAAGAGATGAAACAGTTCAGGGAGGAGAGCAGAGCATCCATAGCTAAATTAGAAAGCAGAATGGACAAGCTGAGTCAGACAAATGATGACCTCAGAGACCATCTGAGCACAACTAGAAAGGAGCTCGAACAAAAAGAGAGGTACATTGACACCCTCAACCGGCAGAGAGTCATTGTGTCCTCTGCATCTAGAAAACATGTCCACCAGCTTGGTACAACACAAGCAGAACCTGAGACCAGCATGGCCTCCACTACACAGCCGGATGACACTGCACCAGCCTACCAGTCTGCTCCAGCCCAGGTCAACCTACCAGCCTCTCAGTCTGCTCCAGCCCAGGTCAACCTACCAGCCTCCCAGTCTGCTCCAGCCCAGGTCAGAATACCAGCCTCCCAGTCTGCTCCAGCCCAGGTTAACCTACCAGCCTCCCAGTCTGCTCCAGCCCAGGTCAACCTACCAGCCTCCCAGTCTGCTCCAGCCCAGGTCAGAATACCAGCCTCCCAGTCTGCTCCAGCCCAGGTTAACCTACCAGCCTCCCAGTCTGCTCCAGCCCAGGTCAGAATACCAGCCTCCCAGTCTGCTCCACCCAGACAATCACCCACAACTGCAATTCTAATTGATTCAAATGGGAAGTTCTTAGTCCAGGAAAGATTATTCCCTAGACACCAGGTGTATAAGTTCTGGTGTCCTACAACTGAGAGTGCAATGCAGCTACTCAGTCAGACCAGGATTGACACCCCTGACAACATCATCATCCACACTGGCACAAACGACCTTCATGCCAAAGGTGAAAATGTATCTGGGGCAGTGAGAAGAGTGGCAGAACGGGCACAGGCTATGTTCCCAACAACCAATATAGTTGTGTCCACCCTCCTACCAAGAAAAGACTTCCCAGAAAAGTTGATCGACAAAATAAATCAACAGATCACTGTGGACTGTGCCTCACTGCTCAACGTCAGAACGGCTCACCACCCCACTCTGACATGTCAACACTTATATGATAATATACATCTTGATCAGGACAGTATCAGAACCTTTGCCAAGGACCTAAAAGATGCAACACTTGGCAGGGACCCACACACCCATCACCCCAGCAACAAAGGTCCCACGCCCCACCTTCTGAAACAACAGTACCTCCACCATCCCGAGGAGAAAAGAGCCAGACATGGCTTATTACAGCACAGCTCTACTAGACCAGGCCCAACACAGCACAGCTCTACTAGACCAGGCCCAACACAGCACAGCTCTACTAGACCCGGCCCATCACAACACAGCTCTACTAGACCTGGCCCATCACAACAAAGCTCTACTAGACCTGGCCCATCACAACACAGCTCTACTAGACCTGGCCCATCACAACACAGCTCTACTAGACCTGGCCCATCACAACAAAGCTCTACTAGACCCGGCCCATCACAACACAGCTCTACTAGACCCGGCCCATCACAACACAGCTCTACTAGACCCGGCCCATCACAACGCAGCTCTACTAGACCCGGCCCATCACAACACAGCTCTACTAAACCTGTCCCATCACAACACAGCTCTACTAGACCCAGCCCATCACAACACAGCTCTGACCACTACTCCAGGGTCGGTCAGAACACTGCCCTTCAGGGAAGTAGACCACATGATGCAGTCCACACCATGTATCAATTAGATCGTCAGCCTACATATGCTGAGGTAACCTCTGGCAGAAGACCCCTAGAACAATCAGAGATAGGAGAGGTGCGCCAACTACTGCAAATAATATGCAGACTACTGAGCTAGACAGTCCCTTTAATTCACACACGGGCACGCACGCGCACACACACACACAAACACACAGGGTTGCAGATTGCACATAACATAAGTACAATGCAATCTTATTCCATTCTTATTCATTTGTTTACAAATATTCCTAAATGTATTGACACCGGTATTATAATAATTATTATATGTAATGGTGTGTGTGTGTGTGTGTGTGTGTGTGTGTGCGCGTGTGTGTGTATGTATGTATGTATGTGTGTATATGTGTATGTGCATGTATGTGTGTATATATATATATATATATATATATATGTATGTGTATGTGTATATATATGTATATATATATGTATGTATGTATGTGTGTGTGTGTGTATGTATGTGTGTGTGTGTGTGTGTATGTATGTATGTATGTATGTATGTGTGTATATGTATGTGTATGTATATATGTATGTGTATGTATATATATATGTATATGTATATGTATGTGTATGTATATATGTATGTATATGTGTATATATGTATGTATATATATGTATATGTGTATATGTGTATGTATATATATGTATATATACATATTTTATTTTTTTTGTTTTTTTTCGATGTACTTTACTCAAACCAGTGAATATCACTTATTATAAATGAGATCATTAACTATCAGCTCTTGGAATATCCAGGGCCTATACTCTTCACATTTTGGTTGTAAAACAACTAATCCAGAATTGATTAAAAACATCAAGGGACAGGACATCATAATCCTACTGGAAACATGGTGTCGTGGAGACATAGATACTCAGTGTCCCTCAGGCTATAGAGAAAGTTTACTACCATCAATCAAACATAAAAATGTTAAACGGGGCCGAGACTCAGGTGGAATCATCATTTGGCATAAGCAGGACTTAGCACTGAATGAAATGAAAAAAGGTACCACTCACATTTGGCTAAAACTTAACAAAGGTACAATCTATTGTGACAATGATGTATACATATGTGCAGCTTATGCTCCTCCTTCAGATTCATCATATTATGATGATCAGTTTTTTGACAATCTCCAGACAGAAATCATTACATTTCAGGCGCAGGGTGAAGTGCTTCTTTGTGGAGATTTCAATGCAAGAACAGGTTCTGAGCCTGACTACACTGATGCGGGAGGTAACCACCACATATTTGGACACCCCTCCTTGTACAGTAGCCCTATTATAAATAATAGAAACAGTCCTGACCAAATACTGAACAAAAATGGAAAAGAGTTAGTACATCTCTGTCGAGCCTTAGGCCTGTACATGCTTAATGGTAGAATCAGAGGGGACTCTTTAGGTCAGTTTACTTACTGCTCAGCTCTTGGGACAAGTGTAGTCGATTATGCCATCACTGACATTGACCCCTCCTCCATTAGTGCATTCACTGTCAGACCACAGACACCATTGTCAGATCACAGTCAGATCAACGTGTTTCTGAAGAAATTAACCGGCAATATTCATTCAAAAAAACAGCCCAATAAACTTTACAACATAAACCAATCGTTCAGATGGGCTCCAAACAGTGCAGAGGCATTCATTGAAACATTGAACTCAAATGAAATGATGAACTCTATACAGTTTTTCAATAACTCACAGTACCAAAACAATAAAGATGGTGTCAATTCAGCTACCCAAAACATCAACTGCATATTCCAAAAAGCAGCATCGAAAGCAAATTTGAGAAAACCAAAGCAATGCAACATCAGAAGCAAAAATCAAAATGTTTCTGACAAATGGTTTGATAATGAATGTAAAACAATTAGAAAACACCTAAGACAAATGTCAAACAAAAAACATAAGCAGCAAAACAACCCAGAGCTACGATATGAATACTTTGAAACTCTGAAACAGTATAAACAAACACTGAAATGCAAGAAATGGAATTATACCAACAAGACACTTGATGAAATTGAAAACGCAATTGACCAAAATCAGTTCTGGGACATGTGGAACAATTTAAGCACAACAAAGCCACAAGAATTAGCCATACAAGATGTAGGAATTTGGAAAACTTACTTTGATAATCTATACAAAAACATCCCACAAAAAGACTTAAACCAGAACCAATTAGAAATTAAAGAAAAATTGAACATCCTGGAATCAGTCATTAAAAACAACCAAAATCCATTAGATTACCCAATAACCCAACAAGAACTAAATGAAAAGCTAAAATCTATTAAATCAAAAAAGGCTTGTGGTGTAGACAACATCAGAAATGAAATGCTGAAAAACAGCACACCTGAGTTGCAAAATGCTGTGCTTAAATTGTTCAACATGGTTTTAACTTCTGGCTGCTTCCCTGATGTCTGGAACCAGGGGCTCATCTCCCCTATCCACAAAAGTGGAGACAAATCAGACCCCAATAATTACAGGGGAATTTGCGTCAACAGTAACTTGGGAAAGATTTTCTGTAGCATTTTGAATTCAAGAATTCAAACCTTTCTTCAAGAAAAAAATGTAATAAGTAAATGTCAAATTGGCTTTCTCCCTAACCATCGCACTACTGACCATATATACACCTTACACACACTAATTAATAAACACGTCCACCAAAAAAAAGAGGGCAAAATCTTTGCTTGCTTTATTGACTTTAAAAAAGCATTTGATTCGATTTGGCACGAAGGGCTATTCTACAAAATTCTACAAAGTGGGCTTGGTGGTAAGGTGTATGACTTAATAAAATGTATGTACACAGAAAATAAGTGTGCAATAAAAATCAAAAACCAAAGAACAGAATTTTTTTCACAATGTCGAGGTGTGAGACAAGGCTGCAATTTGAGTCCAAATCTTTTCAACATTTATATCAATGAATTAGCAGACATGTTGGACCAATCTCCAGCCCCAGGACTCACACTATTTGACACAGAGGTGAAATACCTGCTATATGCTGATGACTTGGTACTTCTATCACCAACCAAAGAAGGTCTTCAACAAAACATTAATATTCTGGAGCAATATTGCCATAATTGGGCCCTGGCAGTAAATTTCCAAAAAACTAAAATCATGATTTTCCAAAAAAAACCCAGATGTCAGAAACAAAAATGTAAATTCACCCTGAACAACACCTTAATTGAACACACAAAAAATTACACCTACCTTGGTCTGACCATATCTGCATCGGGAAACTTTAATATGGCAGTGAATGCACTCAAAGAAAAAGCCCGCAGAGCAATGTATGCAATAAAAATGAAATTATTCAAAATCAACATCCCAATTAGAATTTGGACTAAAATATTTGACAGTGTAATCCTACCAATAGCACTTTATGGAAGTGAGGTTTGGGGGCCACTCAATAAACTGGATTTTAAAATGTGGGACAAACATCCAATTGAAGCCCTACATGCAGAATTCTGTCGGAAAATTCTACAAGTCCAGAGAAATACACCAACTAATGCATGTAGGGCAGAATTGGGCCGTTTTCCAGTAATAATGAAAATACAGAAAAGATCATTAAAATTTTGGCTACATCTAAATTCAAGTCCAAATTCGAGTCTGCAATTTAAAGCACTTCAAGCCCAAGAGCTGAGCCCAGAAACGAGCCCTCTCAGTCAGCTGGTGTTGGACCTCACCAATCAAGCTGACACCAGCACTGCTTCAAAAGAAAGAATTCCAATAAACAAAATCATGAACCAATCAAAGGAATCATACTTACAATACTGGAAAAACGAAACAAAATCCCAAAGCCGACTAAATTGCTATCTGACCCTAAACAGAGAATATGAATTGGCTGATTATCTCTACTCTGTCAGAGATACGAAGCAGAGACAGATCCTTACCAAGTACAGGCTGAGTGACCACCGATTGGCAATAGAAACCGGCAGACATAAAAAGACATGGCTACCCAAAGAAGAGCATGTATGTGGTCACTGCATGACAGGGGAGGTAGAGACAGAGATGCACTTTCTCCTTTACTGTGATAAATATTCCTCACAAAGAGATTCATTATTCACAGAAATGACTACATATATTCCATATTTTTACAAATTGAACCCAGAGGAAAAACTAAGAATACTCATGGGCGAAGGAGCAATGGCTCCTCTTGCAGCCAAATATGTATTTTCCTGCCATAGCCTGAGGGACACTGAATAATAACATCTGCATAGTAAACAGTAACTTACTTATTATTACTATTATTGTTATTACTATAATTATTAATGTTTACTGTAGACTGTTACCATTTTATTGTATTTAATTTTGTATTATTATTTACTACCATTTTATATTATTATTTGCTATCATTTATAATTTTGTTACAATGTATATTGTATACATTGTTGCTTTGGCAATATTGACACAATGTTTTTCATGCCAATAAAGCAGCTTGAATTTGAATTTGAGAGAAGGAAAGGAAGAGACAGATGGAGAGAGAGAGAGACGGAAAAGAAGAGACAGATGGAGAGAGAGAGAGAAGGAAAGGAAGATACAGATAGAGAGAGAGACAAGGAAAAGAAGAGACAGATGGAGAGAGAGAGAGAAGGAAATGAAGATACAGATGGAGAGAGAGACAAGGAAAGGAAGAAACAGATGGAGAGAGAAAGAGAGAGAGAAAAAGAAAGGAAGAGACAGTTGGAGAGAGAAAGAGAGAGAGAGACACGGAAAAGAAGAGACAGATGGAGAGAGTGAGAGCGAGAGAGAGAAGGAAAGGAAGAGACAGATGGAGAGAGTGAGAGAGAGAGAGAGAGAGAGAGACAAGGAAAGGAAGAGACAGATGTAGAGAGAGAGAGGAGGACAAGGAAAAGAAGAGAGATGGAGATAGAGAGAGACAAGGAAAGGAAGAGACAGATGAAGAGAGAGAGAGAGAAGGAAAGGAAGAGAGAGATGGAGAGAGAGAGAGAGAGACAAGGAAAGGAAGAGACAGATGGAGAGAGAGACAAGGAAAGGAAGAGAGATGGAGAGAGAGAGAGAAGGAAAGGAAGATACAGATGGAGAGAGAGACAAGGAAAGGAAGAGACAGATGGAGAGAGAAAGAGAGAGAGAGAGAAAAAGAAAGGAAGAGACAGTTGGAGAGAGAAAGAGAGAGAGAGTTCCGGAGTTCCAAATTGATCAGCTGCTGAAAAATGAGCTCCTGTATATATTGAGGTTTAAATGGTTTTTTAGAGTGAAGTACATCGAAAAAATCAAAAGAAAACTGCAAGACTCAATAGAAGACAAAACAAACAACAAACCAAAAACACAGGCTTTTAAAAAAGTAACTATTTTTCATAAAATTGTACAGTTATCTTAGCTAGCTGAATTGCTTCCTGAATTGTTGACATGTTGCTAAGCAGTTGCTAGGGACTCTCCTGGAAGAAGCTAGCTAGCTTACAAAGAATAACAAAAAAAAAAAAGATCTAGTTAACAGAAGAAAGGAAGAAAGGAAGGCAAAATAAGGACAGAAGAAAAAAGGAAAAGAAAACAGGACAACAAAGTGAAACAGTCCTCTGAAGAAACAAGAGACCATAATACAAGAAACAGCACTTCTATTGCAACATTGTAGCCAACATCACCAGCGTTGGTATGGAAATTGTTTACCCACCAGACATCCAAACAGAGAAAGCTAAGAAAAGTTTCAAAGGTTTGTTGATGGGACAGAACCATGAATGCCTGTTTGCAGATCTTACCAGTTACAAAACAATAGCAAATTTAATCTTTAATACCAATCGAGGGAACATATGGAAAAAGGTTATTTGCAACCCTTTCCCTTTCTCAAAAAAGAGGGGCATCAGCCAAGGATGTCAGATCAGCATTTTTGAAGAAGCTGACCAGAGCAACACATATCAAACAGTAAACTTATATAATAATGGAACTGTATTGATACAAGGCAATGATTCAAGCCTCCAGGCTTTTGAGAATAGGTTTGCTACCCTAAAAGCAGACGCTGACATCATCTCAGAAAATGAGGAAAAAGTCAAGGAGGGAGATGGAGAAAAGCAGACCCCAATAGTCTCTGTGACCCAGCAGGAAGCCCTAAATGTCCCTTTACCTACCTCACCTGCAGCAGACAGAGTCAAGGACATGTCAATTTCAATAAGAACACCTGCTATGCAACGTTTCCACAACACCCTCTCTCTAGTCGAAGCAGAGGTCATAGAACTCAGAGAGAACAAGCTTCAAGAGGAGGACACTGTCCAAAAACTCAAAGAAGAGATGAAACAGTTCAGGGAGGAGAGCAGAACATCTATAGCTAAATTAGAAAGCAGAATGGACAAGCTGAGTCAGACAAATGATGACCTCAGAGACCATCTGAGCACAACAAGAAAGGAGCTCGAACAAAAAGAGAGGTACATTGACACCCTCAACCGGCAGAGAGTCATTGTGTCCTCTGCATCTAGAGAACATGTCCACCAGCTTGGTACAACACAAGCAGAACCTGAGACCAGCCTGGCCTCCACTACACAGCCGGATGACACTGCACCAGCCTACCAGTCTGCTCCAGCCCAAGTCAACCTACCAGCCTCTCAGTCTGCTCCAGCCCAGGTCAACCTACCAGCCTCCCAGTCTGCTCCAGCCCAGGTCAGAATACCAGCCTCCCAGTCTGCTCCAGCCCAGGTTAACCTACCAGCCTCCCAGTCTGCTCCAGCCCAGGTCAGAATACCAGCCTCCCAGTCTGCTCCACCCAGACAATCACCCACAACTGCAATCCTAATTGATTCAAATGGGAAGTTCTTAGTCCAGGAAAGATTATTCCCTAGACACCAGGTGTATAAGTTCTGGTGTCCTACAACTGAGAGTGCAATGCAGCTACTCAGTCAGACCAGGATAGACACCCCTGACAACATCATCATCCACACTGGCACAAACGACCTTCATGCCAAAGGTGAAAATGTATCTGGGGCAGTGAGAAGAGTGGCAGAACGGGCACAGGCTATGTTCCCAACAACCAATATAGTTGTGTCCACCCTCCTACCAAGAAAAGACTTCCCAGGAAAGTTGATCGACAAAATAAATCAACAGATCACTGTGGACTGTGCCTCACTGCTCAACGTCAGAACGGCTCACCACCCCACTCTGACATGTCAACACTTATACGATAATATACATCTTGATCAGGACAGTATCAGAACCTTTGCCAAGGACCTAAAAGATGCAACACTTGGCAGGGACCCACACACAACAGTACCTCCACCATCCCGAGGAGAAAAGAGCCAGACATGGCTTATTACAGCACAGCTCTACTAGACCAGGCCCAACACAGCACAGCTCTACTAGACCTGGCCCATTACAACACAGCTCTACTAGACCCGGCCCATCCCAACACAGCTCTACTAGACCTGGCCCATCACAACACAGCTCTACTAGACCTGGCCCATCACAACACAGCTCTACTAGACCTGGCCCATCACAACACAGCTCTACTAGACCCGGCCCATCCCAACACAGCTCTACTAGACCTGGCCCATCACAACACAGCTCTACTAGACCTGGCCCATCACAACACAGCTCTACTAGACCTGGCCCATCACAACACAGCTCTACTAGACCTGGCCCATCACAACACAGCTCTACTAGACCCGGCCCATCACAACACAGCTCTACTAGACCTGGCCCATCACAACACAGCTCTACTAGACCCGGCCCATCACAACACAGCTCTACTAGACCCGGCCCATCACAACACAGCTCTACTAGACCTGTCCCATCACAACACAGCTCTACTAGACCCAGCCCATCACAACACAGCTCTGACCACTACTCCAGGGTCGGTCAGAACACTGCCCTTCAGGGAAGTAGACCACATGATGCAGTCCACACCATGTATCAGTCAGATCGTCAGCCTACATATGCTGAGGTAACCTCTGGCAGAAGACCCCTAGAACAATCAGAGATAGGAGAGGTGCGCCAACTACTGCAACTAATGTGCAGACTACTGAGCTAGACAGTCCCTTTAATTCACACACAGGCACGCACACGCACACACACACACACAAACACACAGGGTTGCAGATTGCACATAAAATAAGTACAGTGCAATCTTATTCCATTCTTATTAATTTGTTTACAAATATTCCTAAATGTATTGACACCGGTATTATAATAATTATTATATGTAATGGTGTGTGTATGTGTGTGTGTGCGCGTGTGTGTGTATGTATGTATGTATGTATGTGTGTATATGTGTATGTGCATGTATATATATATATGTATATATATATATATATATATATATATATATGTATATATATATATATATATATGTATGTGTATGTGTGTGTGTGTGTGTGTGTGTGTGTGTGTGTGTGTATGTATGTGTGTATGTATGTATGTGTGGTATGTGTATGTATATTATGTATATATGTATATATATATATATGTGTATATATATGTATATATATATATATGTATATATATATATATATATATATATATATATATATATATATATATATATATATATATATATATATATATATATATAGTATTTTTTTTTCTTTTTTCGATGTACTTTACTCAAACCAGTGAATATCACTTATTATAAATGAGATCATTAACTATCAGCTCTTGGAATATCCAGGGCCTATACTCTTCACATTTTGGTTGTAAAACAACAAATCCAGAATTGATTAAAAACATCAAGGGACAGGACATCATAATCCTACTGGAAACATGGTGTCGTGGAGACATAGATACTCAGTGTCCCTCAGGCTATAGAGAAAGTTTACTACCATCAATCAAACATAAAAATGTTAAACGGGGCCGAGACTCAGGTGGAATCATCATTTGGCATAAGCAGGACTTAGCACTGAATGAACTGAAAAAAGGTACCACTCACATTTGGCTAAAACTTAACAAAGGTACAATCTATTGTGACAATGATGTATACATATGTGCAGCTTATGCTCCTCCTTCAGATTCATCATATTATGATGATCAGTTTTTTGACAATCTCCAGACAGAAATCATTACATTTCAGGCGCAGGGTAAAGTGCTTCTTTGTGGAGATTTCAATGCAAGAACAGGTTCCGAGCCTGACTACACTGATGCGGGAGGTAACCACCACATATTTGGACACCCCTCCTTGTACAGTAGCCCTATTATAAATAATAGAAACAGTCTTGACCAAATACTGAACAAAAATGGAAAAGAGTTAGTACATCTCTGTCGAGCCTTAGGCCTGTACATGCTTAATGGTAGAATCAGAGGGGACTCTTTAGGTCAGTTTACTTACTGCTCAGCTCTTGGGACAAGTGTAGTCGATTATGCCATCACTGACATTGACCCCTCCTCCATTAGTGCATTCACTGTCAGACCACAGACACCATTGTCAGATCACAGTCAGATCAACGTGTTTCTGAAGAAATTAACCGGCAATATTCATTCAAAAAAACAGCCCAATAAACTTTACAACATAAACCAATCGTTCAGATGGGCTCCAAACAGTGCAGAGACATTCATTGAAACATTGAACTCAAATGAAATGATGAACTCTATACAGTTTTTCAATAACTCACAGTACCAAAACAATAAAGATGGTGTCAATTTGGCTACTCAAAACATCAACTGCATATTCCAAAAAGCAGCATCGAAAGCAAATTTGAGAAAACCAAAGCAATGCAACATCAGAAGCAAAAATCAAAATGTTTCTGACAAATGGTTTGATAATGAATGTAAAACAATTAGAAAACACCTAAGACAAATGTCAAACAAAAAACATAAGCAGCAAAACAACCCAGAGCTACGATATGAATACTTTGAAACTCTGAAACAGTATAAACAAACACTGAAATGCAAGAAATTGAATTATACCAACAAGACACTTGATGAAATTGAAAACGCAATTGACCAAAATCAGTTCTGGGACATGTGGAACAATTTAAGCACAACAAAGCCACAAGAATTAGCCATACAAGATGTAGGAATTTGGAAAACTTACTTTGATAATCTATACAAAAACATCCCACAAAAAGACTTACAACAGAACCAATTAGAAATTAAAGAAAAATTGAACATCCTGGAATCAGTCATTAAAAACAACCAAAATCCATTAGATTACCCAATAACCCAACAAGAACTAAATGAAAAGCTAAAATCTATTAAATCAAAAAAGGCTTGTGGTGTAGACAACATCAGAAATGAAATGCTGAAAAACAGTACACCTGAGTTGCAAAATGCTGTGCTTAAATTGTTCAACATGGTTTTAACTTCTGGCTGCTTCCCTGATGTCTGGAACCAGGGGCTCATCTCCCCTATCCACAAAAGTGGAGACAAATCAGACCCCAATAATTACAGGGGAATTTGCGTCAACAGTAACTTGGGAAAGATTTTCTGTAGCATTTTGAATTCAAGAATTCAAACTTTTCTTCAAGAAAAAAATGTAATAAGTAAATGTCAAATTGGCTTTCTCCCAAACCATCGCACTACTGACCATATACACACTAATTAATAAACACGTCCACCAAAAAAAAGAGGGCAAAATCTTTGCTTGCTTTATTGACTTTAAAAAAGCATTTGATTCGATTTGGCACGAAGGGCTATTCTACAAAATTCTACAAAGTGGGCTTCGTGGTAAGGTGTATGACTTAATAAAATGTATGTACACAGAAAACAAGTGTGCAATAAAAATCAAAAACCAAAGAACATAATTTTTTTCACAATGTCGAGGTGTGAGACAAGGCTGCAATTTGAGTCCAAATCTTTTCAACATTTATATCAATGAATTAGCAGACATGTTGGACCAATCTCCAGCCCCAGGACTCACACTATTTGACACAGAGGTGAAATACCTGCTATATGCTGATGACTTGGTACTTCTATCACCAACCAAAGAAGGTCTTCAACAAAACATTAATATTCTGGAGCAATATTGCCATAATTGGGCCCTGGCAGTAAATTTCCAAAAAACTAAAATCATGATTTTCCAAAAAAAAAAACAGATGTCAGAAACACAAATGTAAATTCACCCTGAACAACACCTTAATTGAACACACTAAAAATTACACCTACCTTGGTCTGACCATATCTGCATCGGGAAACTTTAATATGGCAGTGAATGCACTCAAAGAAAAAGCCCGCAGAGCAATGTATGCAATAAAAATGAAATTATTCAAAATCAACATCCCAATTAGAATTTGGACTAAAATATTTGACAGTGTAATCCTACCAATAGCACTTTATGGAAGTGAGGTTTGGGGGCCACTCAATAAACTGGATTTTAAAATGTGGGACAAACATCCAATTGAAGCCCTACATGCAGAATTCTGTCGGAAAATTCTACAAGTCCAGAGAAATACACCAACTAATGCAGAATTGGGCCGTTTTCCAGTAATAATGAAAATACAGAAAAGATCATTAAAATTTTGGCTACATCTAAATTCAAGTCCAAATTCGAGTCTGCAATTTAAAGCACTTCAAGCCCAAGAGCTGAGCCCAGAAACGAGCCCTCTCAGTCAGCTGGTGTTGGACCTCACCAACCAAGCTGACACCAGCACTGCTTCAAAAGAAAGAATTCCAATAAGCAAAATCATGAGAAATCATATTTACAATACTGCCAATCAATACTACCAATCAATACTACCAATCAAAGAAATCATATTTACAATACTGGAAAAACGAAACAAAATCCCAAAGCCGACTAAATTGCTATCTGACCCTAAACAGAGAATATGAATTGGCTGATTATCTCTACTCTGTCAGAGATACGAAGCAGAGACAGATCCTTACCAAGTACAGGCTGAGTGACCACCGATTGGCAATAGAAACCTGTTACGGTGAGTGAATGAGGACCCAAAAGCGAATTAACTTAAACAGAGCTTCTTTAATAACCAAACATAGGTAGGCTCAGATAGACCGGCAGATTCCGACAGGACAGGACAAGGTTACAGCAAACATGACGATAGTCTGGTTCAGGCATGAAACACAACAAACAAGAATCCGACAAGGACAGGAACAAAAACAGAGAGAGATATAGGGACCTAATCAGAGGGAAAAAGGGAACAGGTGGGAAACGGGGTGAATGGGTAGTTAGGAGGAGACAAGGCACAGCTGGGGGAAAGAGGGGGAGAAAAGGTAACCTAACAACGACCAGCAGAGGGAGACAGGGTGAAGGGAAAGGACAGAAACACACAACATGACAATACATGACAGTACCCCCCCACTCACCGAGCGCCTCCTGGCGCACTCGAGGAGGAAACCTGGCGGCAACGGAGGAAATCCTCGATCAGCGCACGGTCCAGCACGTCCCGAGAGGGAACCCAACTCCTCTCCTCAGGACCGTACCCCTCCCAATCAACGAGGTACTGGTGACCACGGCCCCGAGGACGCATGTCCAAAATCCTGCGGACCCTGTAGATGGGTGCGCCCTCGACAAGGATGGGGGGGGGGGGGGGGGGGGGGGAAGACGAGCGGGGGCGCGAAGAACGGGCTTAATACAGGAGACATGGAAGACCGGGTGGACGCGACGAAGGTATCGCGGAAGAAGAAGTCGAACTGCGACAGGATTAATGACCCGAGAAATACGGAACGGACCAATGAACCGCGGGGTCAACTTGCGAGAAGCCGTCTTAAGGGGAAGGTTCTGAGTGGAGAGCCAAACTCTCTGACCGCGACAATATCTAGGACTCTTAGTTCTACGCTTATTAGCAGCCCTCACAGTCTGCGTCCTATAACGGCAAAGTGCAGACCTGACCCTCTTCCAGGTGCGCTCGCAACGTTGGACAAAAGCCTGAGCGGAGGGGACGCTGGACTCGGCGAACTGAGATGAGAACAGCGGAGGCTGGTACCCGAGGCTACTCTGAAAAGGAGATAGCCCGGTCGCAGACGAAGGAAGCGAGTTGTGGGCGTATTCTGCCCAGGGGAGCTGTTCTGACCAAGACGCAGGGTTGCGAAAAGAAAGACTGCGTAAGATGCGACCAATAGTCTGATTGGCCCGTTCTGCTTGACCGTTAGACTGGGGGTGAAAGCCGGAAGAGAGACTGACGGAAGCCCCAATCAAACGGCAAAACTCCCTCCAAAATTGAGACGTGAATTGCGGACCTCTGTCCGAAACGACGTCTGACGGAAGGCCATGAATTCTGAAAACATTCTCGATGATGATTTGTGCCGTCTCTTTAGCAGAAGGAAGCTTAGCAAGGGGAATGAAATGAGCCGCCTTAGAGAACCTATCGACAACTGTAAGAATAACAGTCTTCCCCGCTGACGAAGGCAGTCCGGTGACAAAATCTAAGGCGATGTGAGACCACGGTCGAGAGGGAATGGGAAGCGACCTGAGACGGCCGGCAGGAGGGGAGTTACCGGACTTAGTCTGCGCGCAGACCGAACAAGCAGCCACGAAACGACGCGTGTCATGCTCCCGGGTGGGCCACCAAAAACGCTGGCGAATGGAAGCAAGCGTACCCCGAACGCCAGGGTGGCCGGCTAACTTGGCAGAGTGAGCCCACTGAAGAACGGCCAGACGAGTAGGAACGGGAACGAAAAGAAGGTTCCTAGGACAAGCGCGCGGCGACGGAGTGTGAGTGAGCGCTTGCTTTACCTGCCTCTCAATTCCCCAGACAGTCAACCCGACAACACGCCCCTCAGGGAGAATCCCCTCGGGGTCAGTGGAGGCTACTGAAGAACTGAAGAGACGAGATAAAGCATCAGGCTTGGTGTTCTTAGAGCCCGGACGATAAGAAATCACGAACTCGAAACGAGCGAAAAACAGCGCCCAACGCGCCTGACGCGCATTAAGTCGTTTGGCAGAACGGATGTACTCAAGGTTCCTATGGTCAGTCCAAACGACAAAAGGAACGGTCGCCCCCTCCAACCACTGTCGCCATTCGCCTAGGGCTAACCGGATGGCGAGCAGTTCGTGGTTTCCCACATCATAATTACGTTCCGACGGCGACAGGCGATGAGAAAAATACGCGCAAGGGTGGACCTTGTCGTCAGAGAGGGAGCGCTGAGAAAGAATGGCTCCCACGCCCACCTCTGACGCGTCAACCTCGACCACGAACTGTCTAGAGACGTCAGGTGTAACAAGGATAGGAGCGGATGTAAAACGATTCTTGAGGAGATCAAAAGCTCCCTGGGCGGAAACGGACCACTTAAAGCACGTCTTGACAGAAGTAAGGGCTGTGAGAGGAGCTGCCACCTGACCGAAATTACGGATGAAACGACGATAGAAGTTCGCGAAGCCGAGAAAGCGCTGCAGCTCGACGCGTGACTTAGGGACGGGCCAATCAATGACAGCCTGGACCTTAGCGGGATCCATCTTAATGCCTTCAGCGGAAATAACAGAACCGAGAAATGTGACGGAGGAGGCATGAAAAGTGCACTTCTCAGCCTTCACAAAAATACAATTCTCTAAAAGGCGCTGGAGGACACGTCGAACGTGCTGAACATGAATCTGGAGTGACGGTGAAAAAATCAGGATATCGTCAAGGTAAACGAAAACAAAGATGTTCAGCATGTCTCTCAGGACATCATTGACTAATGCCTGAAAGACAGCTGGAGCGTTAGCGAGGCCGAAAGGAAGAACCCGGTATTCAAAGTGCCCTAACGGAGTGTTAAACGCCGTCTTCCACTCGTCCCCCTCCCTGATGCGCACGAGATGGTAAGCGTTACGAAGGTCCAACTTAGTGAAAAACCTGGCTCCCTGCAGGATCTCGAAGGCTGAGGACATAAGAGGAAGCGGATAACGATTCTTAACTGTTATGTCATTCAGCCCTCGATAATCTATGCAGGGGCGCAGAGACCCGTCCTTCTTCTTGACAAAAAAAAACCCCGCTCCGGCGGGAGAGGAGGAGGGGACTATGGTACCGGCGTCAAGAGCTACAGACAAATAATCCTTGAGAGCCTTACGTTCGGGAGCCGACAGAGAGTATAGTCTACCCCGGGGGGGAGTGGTTCCCGGAAGGAGATCAATACTACAATCATACGACCGGTGTGGAGGAAGAGAGGTGGCCCTGGACCGACTGAACACCGTGCGCAGATCGTGATATTCCTCCGGCACCCCTGTCAAATCACCAGGCTCCTCCTGTGAAGAAGAGACAGAGGAAACAGGAGGGATAGCAGACATTAAACATTTCACATGACAAGAGACGTTCCAGGAGAGGATAGAATTACTAGACCAATTAATGGAAGGATTATGACAAACTAGCCAGGGATGGCCCAAAACAACAGGTGTAAAAGGTGAACGAAAAATCAAAAAAGAAATGGTTTCGCTATGATTACCAGAAACAGTGAGGGTTAAAGGTAGCGTCTCACGCTGAATCCTGGGGAGAGGACTACCATCCAGGGCGAACAAGGCCGTGGACTCCCTTAACTGTCTGAGAGGAATGTCATGTTCCCGAGCCCAGGTCTCGTCCATAAAACAGCCCTCCGCCCCAGAGTCTATTAAGGCACTGCAGGAAGCTGACGAACCGGTCCAGCGTAGATGGACCGACAAGGTAGTGCAGGATCTTGAAGGAGAGACAGGAGTAGTAGCGCTCACCAGTAGCCCTCCGCTTACTGATGAGCTCTGGCTTTTACTGGACATGAAGTGACAAAATGACCAGCAGAACCGCAATAGAGACAGAGGCGGTTGGTGATTCTCCGTTCCCTCTCCTTAGTCGAGATGCGGATACCTCCCAGCTGCATAGGCTCAGCTCCCGAGCCGGCAGAGGAAGATGGTAGTGATGCGGAGAGGGGGGCAACGGAGAACGCGAGCTCCTTTCCACGAGCTCGGTGACGAAGATCAACCCGTCGCTCAATGCGAATAGCGAGTTCAATCAAGGAATCCACGCTGGAAGGAACCTCCCGGGAGAGAATCTCATCCTTTACCTCTGCGCGGAGACCCTCCAGAAGACGAGCGAGCAAAGCCGGCTCGTTCCAGCCACTGGAGGCAGCAAGAGTGCGAAACTCAATAGAGTAGTCTGTTATGGATCGATTGCCTTGACATAGGGAAGACAGGGCCCTGGAAGCCTCCTCCCCAAAAACAGATCGATCAAAAACCCGTATCATCTCCTCCTTAAAGTCCTGATACTGGTTAGTACACTCAGCCCTTGCCTCCCAGATTGCCGTGCCCCACTCACGAGCCCGTCCAATAAGGAGAGATATGACGTAGGCGACACGAGCAGTGCTCCTGGAGTAAGTGTTGGGCTGGAGAGAAAACACAATATCACACTGGGTGAGGAACGAGCGGCATTCAGTGGGCTCCCCAGAGTAACACGGCGGGTTATTGATTCTGGGCTCCGGAGATTCGAAAGCCCTGGAAGTGGCCGGTGGATCGAGGCGGAGATGGTGAACCTGTTCTGTGAGGTTGGAGACTTGGGTGGCCAGGGTCTCAACGGCATGTCGAGCAGCAGACAATTCCTGCTCGTGTCTGCCTAGCATCGCTCCCTGGATCTCGACGGCTGAGTGGAGAGGATCCGAAGTCGCTGGGTCCATTCTTGGTCGGATTCTTCTGTTACGGTGAGTGAATGAGGACCCAAAAGCGAATTAACTTAAACAGAGCTTCTTTAATAACCAAACATAGGTAGGCTCAGATAGACCGGCAGATTCCGACAGGACAGGACAAGGTTACAGCAAACATGACGATAGTCTGGTTCAGGCATGAAACACAACAAACAAGAATCCGACAAGGACAGGAACAAAAACAGAGAGAGATATAGGGACCTAATCAGAGGGAAAAAGGGAACAGGTGGGAAACGGGGTGAATGGGTAGTTAGGAGGAGACAAGGCACAGCTGGGGGAAAGAGGGGGAGAAAAGGTAACCTAACAACGACCAGCAGAAGGAGACAGGGTGAAGGGAAAGGACAGAAACACACAACATGACAATACATGACAGAAACCGGCAGACATAAAAAGACATGGCTACCCAAAGAGGAGCGTGTATGTGGTCACTGCATGACAGGGGAGGTAGAGACAGAGATGCACTTTCTCCTTTACTGTGATAAATATTCCTCACAAAGAGATTCATTATTCACAGAAATGACTACATATATTCCACATTTTTACAAATTGAACCCAGAGGAAAAACTAAGAATACTCATGGGCGAAGGAGCAATGGCTCCTCTTGCAGCCAAATATGTATTTTCCTGCCATAGCCTGAGGGACACTGAATAATATCATCTGCATAGCAAACAGTAACTTACTTATTATTACTATTATTACTATAATTATTAATGTTTACCATCCCAAATATGGGTGGTAATGGTAGTGATAACAGTTTAGTGATGGTAGTAGTAGTCATCGTAATGATGATTGTAGTTGTAGTACTGATATAAAGAAGAAGATGACCGTTATTTAGTTATAAGTTAG